>NC_043713.1:88225713-88227170 GCF_006229205.1 Suricata suricatta
CCCCCCCCCCAGGTGCTCAGCAGGAGCGTGTGGTGGGATTGTCACACATGTTCACTTTCATTCTTGTTTGTCAGTTCCCCCCGCCCCCCCGAAGTGTTCATTGGTGCTGACCCGAGTTCACAGCTGCCCTGGAGCAGGACGGTCAGGCCTTCCTCAGCCGTGAGTGCAGAGGTCACCGCTCAGGCTGGCTCTAGACAGAATCTGTGTTGACTCACGTAGTTTTGTTAGCTTCAGGCACGGCTAGATCGGGGAGATCAGCTGGCAGCACCACAATGCTGTCTCTTGACCCGTCTTGGCTCTGCTGACCTCCCTGTGGGTGCGGGGGTGCAGCGGTGGACCGAGAATTTACTCTGGCTGCAGGTGACAGGAAGCCTGGGTAGAATTGGCTCAAACGCAGAAGTGTTCGTTAATGCAGGTCACTGCCCCGCGTGTGGGTGATTAGGTTCAGGCACGGATGGTCTGGGAGGCCCATCAGGACCTCCGGGGATTCTGTCTCCTCGGTACTCGGCTCGCCTCTGTGTTCGCCACATGCTCAGACAGACGCCCTTGACTGTGGCACCGAGAAACCGTCAGAAGCGGCGAGGCTTGTGTCATAGCCCTGGGGAGCCCCAGCGGAGGGGCTTGACCTGACCACCGGGTCCACGGAGAGTTTCAGAGTTCAGTTTCCTGGTCTCCCTGTGGTCTGGGGCGAGTCCCGTGTCACCTTTGAAGCCAGGCCTGTTCCCAGGGACGCACAGCATTGCGAACCGTGTCCCTGAGACACAGGCCCAAAGAGGCGGGGTGGAGCTGAGACCACAGGAGAGAGGCCTGTGTGTACATCGGTGGTGGTTCTGATCCAAGCCCGTTGGAGGCCTGTGCTGTCGTAACGCAGAGCGATGCCAGGCACCGGTTACCCAGCTTCCCCAGCGGTGGCCTTTGGGAAAGTGTAGCACGACCCCACCACCGGGGAACTGACGGCGAGGTCCGGGTGCTTGTTCTGGACCAGGTGCCCGGGACACTGGTGTCAGCCGCGTATTCCCCGTGTGCCGCGTCTGTCTGCAGGGGCTTGTGTGGGAGGGCACAGCTCGGGCCACCGAGGCCTCCCTGAAGGTGCAGGTGACGGAGTCGTGCGAGGCGTGGGTTGCCTGGGGACGCCGTCGGAGCCGCAGGAGGTAAGCTCTAGCTTCCTAAGGGGAAGGTGTCCACTCTCATCTGTGCGACTCCCAGTTCCCTGGATGGCGGACCCGGAAGGGGTCCGTGCGTCACCTGAGCGTTAGCATCTCCCATGGAAACAATGGAGGCCGCCTCCCTTTGTCCAAAGGAGACTGTCTCTTACCTGGTGTGACATTGGTTCCATGACTGGCAGAGTGTGTGGCATCACTGTCACTGCCTCCCTGGATCACTACCAGTAATATTCCAGCACGACACAACGTCCGGCCGTACCAACCCACAGATCGCGGGTCCGCTGAGGGCGAGGG
>NC_043713.1:88227270-88231369 GCF_006229205.1 Suricata suricatta
CTCCCGTGGCTCCTGCCTCCGCCCTGCCCCGTCCTACCCTCTAAAATCCATAGTCGTTGCCTGGCTTCTGTGGTCTCCCTGTGCACCCAAGCCTCCAGTGCAGGGACTCCCCCAACTAAACAAAAAAGTAGGATTTGGGGGCTCTTGGGTGGCTCAGTCAGTTAAGTATCTGACTTCGGCTCAGGTCATAATCTCATGGTTCTTGGGATCGAGGCCCGCACTGGGCTCCGTGCTGACAGTTCACAGCCTAGAGCCTGTTTCTAATTCTGTGTCTCCTTCTCTGTCCCTCCCCCGCCCCCCATTCACGCTCTGTCTCTATCCTTCAAAAATAAATGCCCCAAAAAATTTTTTTTAACTGGGACTTAGTCATGCTGCTGGTGGCAGAGCTGGAAGGGCAGAGGATGACCGAGGCCCACGCAGAGATGAGCAGCAGCAGGAGGAGGCCGGGCAGCAGCCCCCACCCGACCCCAGGAGAGGTGGGGAGGGGTGTGAGCAGAGCTGGGGCATCCTGGGAGCTGGGCAGGGCAGGACCACCACCAGCTGTCCTCAGCAGAAGAACCCTGTGTGGGGCAGGACCGTGGGGGCAGGCCACCCGTCCAGGGCTGGGAACCCCCGAGGGGGGGCTCTGCAGGGGAGCTGACGGGACACCCTCTTTCAGAGGCCCCTGTTCCCTGGGGTCCCCGGCACCCCTGAGCCTGGCAGGGTCCTCCCTGGGAACCCAGGAGCATGTTTTACAGAGCAGAGGAGGGCAAGGGCTCTGAATCAGCAGGAACCCCCCTCCGCGCCCCCACACTCAGAGGCTGACAGGGCCCTGGGCCTGCACCGGAGGATGCATCTCTCCACCTCCACAGAGCAGGCTGTGTCCAGACTCACTGGACCTTGTTAGTCCCCAGGTCACCACGCCCCTCCCCTAAGTGCCTGGCCTCCTGCCCCTCTGCCTGCAAGTCCTCCCTGCTCTGCTTGGTGCCTTGTCACTGTGTCTCTGCTCCAGCCCCTCCCCTGGAATCACTCCTGTCCCCATGTCTCCCAGTCACCTCAAATAGTCCTGCCCATCAGCACAGAGGCAGGACATGTGGGGACAGAGGGCAGTGTCGGGTGGGCACCCTGACCTCTGCCCCCATGCTGCTCAGACCTGGAAGGAGAGGATTTAGAGGTCCTCGCATTTATGCTCGTTTCTCTGACGAAGGAACGAACGAATGAACCAGACCTTCCTAGATACCAAACCCCAGAGAAAAAAACATTTAAGAAACCTTGTTATTGTGATTTTTTTTCCCCACAGCTCTGACCTAGTTCGCGGAGCACCCAAGCAGTGGCAAAAGCAGGCACCTACCCTGGAAGGTTCCGGCTGATGGTGGCGGCCTCGGAGCTGCCGCCTGAGCCTCAGCCAGAACAGACACAGAGCAGCCAGCCACTAACCGGCCATGGACGAGCGCGGCTCTGATGACGCGCCCCCCACACCCTGTGCACGTATCCGGTACAAAGCAAACCAACAAGTGATGGGCTGCTGGCCGGCCGCATGGTGCTCCGCGCCCAGGGAGAGTGAGCTGCAGGGATCTGCACCAGTCAGCTCCTGCTGGGTCACAACCACCCACTGAACACAAGACTTCTGTCTGTGGCTCTGCGGGAGCAGGGGGCTCAGCTCAGAGGGTCCACTCAGGCATCCGTGGGGCACCCAGAGGTCGGCTGATCCAACGAGGCTCTGGGCGGCCACACACCAGCCTGCAGGTCACTGGTCAGTCCTGCTCCACATCCCTTGTCATCCTGGATCAGCAGGCTCTTCTCAGGGTGACGGGAGAGGCACAGGGAGCAAGTCTGACTGGACGGCCCTTTCAAGCCTGTGGTGGCATCTGTCCACTGATACTTCCGTGGTCAAAGCACCTTAGATGACCACGTCCAAAGTTCAAAATAAACCAGTATATTCCATCCATGGAGGTGGGTGTGGGAGAGGAATACACCTGAAAAGTCCTCTAACGTCCCCCAGGACACGGCGTGTGTGGGCCCGGACTGCCAGGCCGCTCTTGCAGCCCAGACCTGCCTGTGTCCTGCCTGTGTCCTCGGCCAGCTGGGGGGCCCCATCGGGGGGACTGGAGGACGTGATGACATGCTGGGCTGGGCTGCCGCCCTCCCAGGATGACCGGATAAGCATGGAGCATTCTCACCAGGTCCGAACAACCTGCCACGGGCTCTGTGGCCTCGGGGTCCCCGTGTCAGTCCAGCGCTGGTGATGAGGCTTAGAAGGCTCTTCCCCAGAACGGGACGACGGCTCACACGTCTGACGTGTTGCAGCTGCTCGTGCACCCCGCTGGGGAGGGCTTTTGTGGGGGGGGTCCCGTGTCTGAACGTACAGCTCCTTGCGCTCCCAGCCCCGCTGGGGGTAAACACGCTGCACGTCACCATCCAGGAGGAGTCTGTGGAGGAACAACTCTCCTTTCTTAGAACCCTGTGCTCAAAGACGCAGACTTCACACTGCACTCATACAATATCCACACGTGGTAACTGGCGTTGGGAGAGCGGTTATAACCTGCCTGTTGCGTGTGTCAGAGCATTTGAGGCTCCAAGCCCGCAGCCTTCAGAGAATCAGCGCGGGGCCCTCTCCAGCCGCCTCCAGCACGGTGAGGAGCCAGGGGGCCTGGGCTCGCTGTCACTCCCTCCCACTCCCCTGGCTGCAGTCACAGGCTCAAACCTGAAGTTAAGGACAGGGGCCCCCACAGGAAGGGGCGAAGAGCTGGGGCACACAGCTCCGCCGAGCCCCTCCCGTAGGGGGGACTGCCTTACCCACCGCACAGAGAGGCAGGGGCCCTCCCCGGGGTGTGCAGGTCAGGAAGGAGGGGATGACACAGCAAACCGCTAGGAGGACCACGATCTAACCCTGGGGATTAAAGCTGCACTTTTCTGCACAGGGTCAGATTAAAAATAAAATGAGAGGAGGCTGCTGTACACAGGGATACTGACAGGGAACTTGCAGAAATTTTTTAAAGAGAGAAAATAAAGGAGAGATGAATGCTGGGAGCTCTTCCTGCTGGAGTTTCTAAGGGACACACTTCAACAGGGACCAGCAGGCTGAGAAGCAAGGCCTGAAATACACGTTACAGGGAGGAAGGCAAGGACACGCGTGGTGTGTACGGAATAATGTTTGCATGATCTCCTACGGAATAAACACCAAAACCAAACAGAGCTAAAAGTTGTATATTCACAACCTTTAGACTAGGGAGCAATGACTGGAATCCATAATTATAATTTACAAAAGAGCAAAAGACACTAAGGAATTCAATGTAACGGGTAAAACGCTCATGGTAAAAGCGCAGGCAACCCCCACAGAAGAGACGCAGACTGCCTGCTCTACAGATTTCTCGAGAACATAAGGTGCTGGAGTTTCTGAACAGCACTCACAGAAACATGTTTCTGGAAGTGTCTAACCTGTCTCTGGAAGGACTGCAGAAAGCTGACTGGCCTCTGGAGAGAACCCAGACATCGGCTCCCAGTGCACGGTGCGGGAGAGCCACGGCCGTGCGGAGCCACCGGCAGGCTCCTAGGTGACATGGGGTCCACGGCTGGGACACAAGTCACGGGTTTAGAGATGACTGGAGCACACACGGCATGCTGGGAGGGAAAGAGGCTCAGGTGGGGATCTGCCGACCATACGCACGGTGATGGGCAGAAGCCAGGGGAAGGCTGACCCCAGGAGGGGTGCCACCTCTCAGGGACGGAGCTCCCAGGACTCGGGGCTGGCACTGTGTCAAGGGCATCTCCTGCTCTGGGCTACTGCTCCTTCTGGACCAGTTTTTAAATCTCTGGGCTATCTTGCTGGAGGGAAAAGAAAGGGCTCCAAAGGTCCAGGCCTTTAGAGAGATGAAGATCCAGAAGGGGGTGGTGACAACCAAGATGAGGTTTAGAAAGACACGGCCCAGATGTTGGCAGGAAAGGAGGTGGGCAGAGCTCTGTCACCACTGAGTCACAGGGAAGGGGAAGGTCCATCCAGGGGCTGGTGGACTGTGGGACAGCTCAACCTCAGGGTCACACCCGTGAGGGGGCAGGTGGCCTCGGAAGCAACATCGGTCATCACGGGGCCGCTGTCTGTGGAGGACCGCGGCCTCCTCCC
>NC_043713.1:88231469-88233031 GCF_006229205.1 Suricata suricatta
GCCCAGGCGAAAGCTGAGACTCGGGAGATTTCTAGAAGCCCCCAAGGGTGAGGCTCTGAAAACATCACTCTTAATGGATGAGGCAGACAAGCTTTTAGAAAAACAGCCGTCCTCCTAAGAGCACCAGGAAACGTAAATAATCAAAATTCAATTCCTTTTAGTCTAGATAATGAGATTTCATAGAATTATAATTTCAGGCACAACACACTACATAATGACTCTCTCTCAAATGTGATTTTCCCCAGAAATGGATTAGCGGGAGAGACTTGGCCCGGACACAGGCAGTGCTGGCAGTGGATCGGGAACAGGTGTCGGGCCCCTGCTGATGCGCAAACGTGCCCGCGGCGTCACCTCCCTGGGGTCCCTGCCCGCTGCGCCCCGGGCGGGGCAACGCGCCCTCTGCCCCCCGCACGTGCCCGTCCCCGATAATAACCGGAGGGTTTGATCCCGGCTGACGTGCGGCCTGCGCAGCCGAGCCCGGCGACCCTCCCGCGGCAGGAATGGGGACCTCCCGCCTGCCAGGGCTGGGGCGCTCCTGCCCCGCCTCCTCCCGCACCCGCCCCGAGGCCCTGCGGGTGCTCAAACCCGCGGGAAGATCGGAGGAGGTGACGAGGGGCCACAGTCCGCCAGGCTCGGTGCATTCCCGCCGTTCCCGGGGCGCGACGAGGGCTCTGGGTGCAGCCGGTCACCTGAGTGTGGCTGTGCGCGTGCGCATGTGCGTGCGCGTGCCTGTGTGTCCACGGGGACGCGCCTCTGTCCGCACTTGTTGGCCCGCGCGCACGGGTTCTAAGAGCGCCCGCTGTGTCCGCACAGGCCGGGGGCATCCTGGCCGCCCTGCCTCCCCGCCGGCCCTCGGGGCCCAGCGGCAGGGGGGACACACAGAGGACACACGGGGTCCCCGCTCCCAGGGGAGGGTGGGACACCGCTGTCCCTGCCCGCGGCTCCTACGTCATCAGGGTCTTACCTGTACGGACAGGAGCGCGGACGGCGGGACTGGGCACAAGGCAGCTGCTCCCTGAGGTCACGTTGCACATGTGACACCCGCGCCTGGGTGACACGCGGCCTGGGACCCAGGGGTCCCGGGCGCGTCTGAGCCCACGCATTTCAACTCGCTCCGGGGTAGGCCGCCCCTGGGCGGCCGCTGGGGACGTCAGGACGCTCCGGGCCCGTCGTGCGCAGAGACTCGGGCTCCGAGGCGTGGCAGGCGCCTCCACGGACCCCACGCTGTGCTCGGTCCCCGCCCGCCCACGGGGAACACCGTCCCCACAGGCTACGCGGCCTCACAGGCCCGGCGCCTTCTTCCTCCCAGCTCGCTTCCTGCGCAGAGGCTCACGGGAGGCTCCTGATTGGCGGGCGCGGGTCACGTGGGGGCGGGGTGGCTGCGCGGGAGGCCGGGAACGCCGCGTGGTTTCCACCCTGGGCGGTGACTCATGATCAGGGATGAGTCCATGTACGAAGGGGGCGCGGGGAGACCGCGGGCTTCTCCTCGAGTGCAAGATCGGGGACAGGACCTGCGGGTCGCCCTCTGCCCCCACCACGCATGGGCCCTTCCCCGCCCTAGC
>NC_043713.1:88233131-88243772 GCF_006229205.1 Suricata suricatta
GGGCTCAGGTGAGGGCAGCCTTGAGGGTGCAGAGGAACACACGAATGGCCGAGCCCCAGACCTCCGTGCAGGTGGGCGGAGGTCTGCATGCCCTGTAGGGCTCAGCCTCTGCGTTTTCCGTTCCCGCTCCTTCCTGTTGACTGGGCTCCCCGAGCAGCGCCTTGGGGGCACCGCAGGGCAGCCAACACACCTGTCACCATGCACTGTGCTCCCCTCATCTGGACACAGGGCTATGGGGCTGTTGTAACCCCGTCTCAGGCCTTCCTTCTGGAAGTTTCTGCCAGAGTCTGTCACTCTGCTTCCACAGCTTCCCATTTCATTAGGCAGCCCTTACGGCTTCGCAGGGAGGGGAGAACACCAGCGCCGGGGGTCCACCTAGCACCCACGTGCTCTGTCTGCGGCCCTCTGACAGGGAGCAATGCCTGGGGAGGACGAAGCAGCTTCCGTGTCCAGGCATCAGGATACAGATCCAAATCCATTCGAGAGCCCAGACTTTCCGGTGCAGAGTACACTTATCCCGTGCTCAGGCCCGGATCTTCAGGATCTCACACTGATGCACTGAGGCTGAGCTTCAGACTAGGGCCGACATAAACCCGAGGGGGAGCACTCAGGAGGCGGGCTCTCAGCACTCAGAGGCGCTGGCCCCAGGCTGGGCTTGGGGAGTGGCGCGAGGGCTCTGCAGGGCAGGCCAAAGGCAGGACAGGATCGGGGGAGCACAGGGGCAAGCCCAGGCTCCTGCCAGGATTGTCCAGTCACGTGCCCCCACCCCAGACCCGACAAAAACCAAGATTTGAGAGGGATGTTCGGATGACATCACTGTAGCCCTAGGACCTGTGCTGATACCGCGGCTGCACACCAGGAGCAGGTGGACATCAGGTGCTCAGGGCCGTGGACATGGTGTGGGCGATGCCGAGAACCCGAGTGTGCAACACAAGTGAGCGGCACCACAGTGGGCTGTGTGCAGGTGCCCGAGGTGGAACTGGTGACCCAGAGAAGGCAGGGACACAGCTGTCACAGCCGTGCAAGCATCCCCACCCCCCCACCCCATGCAGGCACCTGGCAGGTGGGCAGTCACAGTGTAAGCACCCAGTTGGAGCCGAGGTGGAGCTGGCAGCACGTGCACAAGTTCCAGCCCAGGTAGTTTGGAGGGAGCATGGGATCCTGGGACGCGGGTGACAGCACGGTCACACAGTGGGACGTGCACAGGTGTCTGGGCTGCTGCCCACGGCCTGCACACCAGTGCGCCCCTTGACCCTGGAGTCGCTGGGAGGTCAGCCACAGTCGGGCAGTTTTGTCCCAGGGTAGAAGCTGTCCCTGAGTCCCCACCCGTCCACTCCTTCATGTATTTATCATGTATTTTCTGAGGAGCCAGGCTCTGTGCTTGGTGTTGAGGAAATAGTCACAGCCACACAGACTCACCCCCCCGCCCCTATCGTCAAGTTCACAGCCTCGAGAGGGAAACAGGAAATGAATAAGTAGTGTAAAAACACAGGATTGCCAAGTGTAGCGGATCGGGACAGAAGATTACTGGGAATCCGGGGAGTACATAGAAGGTCTGACGACTGAAGGGCTTGCAGTCAAGGCCAGGGCGTTCCAAGCAGAGGGAACAGCAGGTGCTAAGGCCCTGAGGTGAGAGGATGCAGACTCCACAGACCCATGGTACCGGGGAGCACTGCTGCATGAGGCTGGCCAAGAGCACGTGCAGTTCTTGCTGCTTTAAGGAGGGCTCCTCCTTTGTTCCTCTGTGTCTGCTGTAAAGGCAACGATGTCAGAAATACCAGTATCCCAGTTCCTCAGATGAGGATATCCCAGTTCCTGTGGATAAGGAGCTTGCCCAAGGTTCTCGCTCAAGAATGTCAAGGCCACGATCAGAACCTGGCCACATGACTCCCTCTGTTGTCTTTAAGGTCTCTCAGCGTGTCCTGGGTTCCAAGAGGAGGTGAAACACGGTGTGCAAAGAGACTGGGTGTGGACCCAGAGCCAGACTGAGGATTTGCAAGCTGCTGTGTGTGTCCGGATCCTTTCTGTTCTGAGTGACAGCAAGCACACACCAAACTAGCTTGAGTAAAAAGATAAATGATCGGTGCACTTAGCTGGAAAGTCTAGCTTGATTTCAGGCCTGGCTTGATCCAGGGGCTCAATGAGTGGCACCAGCGGGTCCATTCTTTCCTCTCCTTTTCTGTGCTGGCTCTGTTCATCCTCTTTAACAACCTCTCATGCAAGATTCAGAAGTCTCAAGAAATGCTGACCGCTTTTTCACAGCCGTTCAAACAGGAGGCCGGGGTTTCCTCTGTGTGGGGCCTGACAATGCCAGGTTGGGGCCCATGACGTTTTCTGAGCCAGTCGCTGTGGCTCAGACGGGAGCACTGATGGGTGCAGGCCTAGGGCGTGTGAGCCACCCCACAGAGCCCAGAGCAATGTCATGTCTGGAGTCCTGGGCCAGAGGGGAGGCCCCAAGATGAATGGAGACCTGGGGATGGACGAGGTGATGGAAGTGGGCAGCACAGCAAGTAGCCTATACCAGGCCCTTTGGACGGGGGTGGATTTGCACACAGGCTCCAAACGCAGAGGGCAGGAGAGATGGATGGAAGGGTGGCCGTTCCAGGGGCATGGGCAGGTGGCAAGGGACCTCCCTTCTGAGGCTTGTCTTGTCTGGTCTTGGCCAGAGGACGAGGAGATCTCCGCCCCGCCCTGCAAATCCTGGAGTCTATAGAGAGGCCTTGGAGGGGCTACGTCACCACACCATCCCGAGGGTCTCAGCACCACATTGCTCCTTGAAGGCCAGGTTCTTGAAAATGGCTCTCACAGCAGGAGGAGGGCGGATGGCGCAGTCCAGGGATGCCGGGGGGAGCCTCTGACTCCCTGGGGTCAGTCCTCTCGGTGACCTTCTCCAACAACCCCGGGAGGTCACTGCCCCAAGAAGAGGGCGGCTCTCAGGAGGGGAGGGTGGCTGCCAGGACACAGTGGCCCCCGTGGCAGGGGAGCCTGAGACGGCCCGGAGTTCCGCCTGGCCCCTTCCCCGGGTGCTCAGGCTTGGCTGGGGCAGAAGCCCCCAGAGGCCGTCCGGGGGGGCTCTACACTGGTGGTTCTCTACACAGTGGCCCCTGTGGGACCTACCTAGGAGGCTGTAGAACGACTAGCCAGGCTCTCGTCTTCAGAGGCCCCAGGGCAGGTGGCCTGGGGCACAGCCTGGAAGTCAGGACTCCTGAATGGCCCCAGGTTACTCTTGTGGAGCTGAGACAGCCACAGACTGACACCCTCCGAGCGCGCACAATGGCGTCTCCACGCCCCAAGCCCCCAGGACCCTGCCCTGTGTGAGACTGTTCCACCCCCACCGAACTCTGGATTTTTCCACATCCGCCTGGGGGCTTCCTTGGTAAATGGGGGACCAATCAGCGTCTGACCTGGACAGCCCTCTTTCTTTCACTGTGCTGATTTGCTGGCGAAGTCCTGGGTGGAGCAGAGACTGCGGCTGGGGGTTAGATGGGTCCTCACCTAAGGGTGGCCAGAGAGGAAGTGACTGAGAGGTGGCCACTGAGTTCGCTGCCTGGGCATTCCCAAGCACGTCACACCCAGCTGGCCAAACACGTACCCTCCATCTCCATCCACCCATCCATTCGCTTGCCCATCTGTCCATCAGCCCGTCCATGCCTGCACCCCTCCATCCAGCCGCCCACAAGGACCGGCTTCGACGGACATCTCCACAGATGTCTGTGCGGAGGGAGCTGGTGGTCACAGAGCCGCACCTCCTGGGAAGAAAAGGGAGGTAGAGTCTGACCAAGTACGATTGTGAAATAACACATTTACTCAGAACGGACCAAGACTGGGTGCTATGTGGTCAATTTGGATGCAGAAATTCAAATCAGGCGGAATTCTTTAAAAAAAAAAAAGTCTCATTGCCGCATGGCTCTAAATTTGAATCTGCTTCGTATTGGGTAGAGCAGGCAGTTCCTAAAACATGTCGCAGCAGCCTGATGAGTCAGAGCACCAGGCTGAGCAGGTTCACGTGTGGATGGAGAGGAAAAGCCAAGATGATAGTCAGTGAGCGCCCAGGCCCGTTAGCACCATACCTGAGATCTGGGATACAGAAGTACACAGTAAGTACTCAGCAGTGACCTGGCAGCACGGATGCATACAGTAGGTTCTCAGCAGCGCCTGAGACTGTCGAGGCACATGGTGGATGCACCATGGGTGTATACAGTAAGCACTTAGTGATGCTCTAACACGGTGGATATGCGCAGTTCCTGCTCAGTGATGACCTGGGACCAGGAATGTATACAGTAAGTGCTCAGTGGTGATCTGGTGCATTTATCTCCACAGCCAACTGCTTACCAGATCCCTGGAGGGGTGCCAAGGCATGGGATGGGGGGCTCCTGAAGCCCAGGACAGGTGACGTGCCCCCCAGGTAAGAAAGGGGTTTTAAACACATGGCACGTGCAGTGGGGAAGTCACCTGAGGGGTGTCAGCGAGCAGTGACAGCCAGGCCCCAGACGCTTTCAGGATGACCCACTAACACCTGCCCGCATACACTGAGCGCCTACTCTGTGCAGGCTGTCCTCTGAGTGCTCCTCTACTCAGCCGAGCAGCACCGGCCGGGGGCCCGTCTCTCCTCACGCTGCGGCACATTCATTCATAAAAGGAAACCGTTTCAGGAGCTTCCACTTTCATTGGCATGGCATCGCACGAAAGCAAGTCAGAGTCCACGAGACCCCGTGGACCCACGTCGTGCCCCGCAGCATGAGTCTGCGGGAGGGGCCAGGCTTCCGCCTCCGGGAAAGGCACCTCGGACGATCCTGGCCCTCTGCCGAAGGAGCCATCATTGTCAGAGGGGCGTCCTTAACGACCTGAAGACAAAGTCACGTCTTACTGAACAAAAACCGGTGGTAGTCAAGTGCACAGAGCGAGTGGATGTTCATCTAAAAGACGGAACTCGCATGCAGATCCGCGTCCCAAGGTCACACGTGCACGTGCACAGGTGCACACGCACCAAGTGTCCCCATCAGTTCCCTCTGGAGGAGCTGATTATGGGGGTTTCTCCTCCTTTTACTTACAAATACACTTTGTAGTTTAAAACAGCTTTATTGAGATATTTGAATTTTAAATTTTTCTACAGTCACTGTATTTTGTAAGAAAGGAATTATTTTTCAGGATAGCAGATGACCTTGCCCACACAGTGGTTGGCAGCTGCTATCTGGGAACGTACAGACCCAAGTGGGAAGGATTTTATACCCTAATTAGAGCCACGGCACTTGACGGGATTGGAAGCAGATTGAGAGAAACGTGTCTAGCAGGAGTATGGTGCCCATAGGCGGGTGTAAAGTTGCTCAAGCGTTTAGTTAAAAAAATGTATGAAACCAATTATAGTAAATTGTGCTATTGGCATAAAGGTAAAACTTGATTCATTTTTCCAGAAAAACAAAAGTGTGGGAATGTTCTGCTCAGCAAGTGACAGAAGACAGGGAGGTAATACATCTCTGTCACCTGAGGTGGAAGAGTAATGAGGGGCCCCCAGGACCCATGACGACTGCTGAGCCCCCTCCCCGTGAGCCGGGTCCGTCCACCCAGAACCCTCGCTGCCGACTGCTTTTCTCTGGGGGCTGTTCCTGCAGGGGGTGCGCGGGAGCAGACAGGAGGTGAGACGTGAGTTCCAGGCCCCCGCTGCCCCGGCTCTGGTCCGGGACCCGCAGCCAGCACGCCCCGGCCCAGGAATCAGCATCTGCGGTGAGGCCAGCCCCAGCCCACCCTGCCCTGAGGGGCTCGGGGCTGAGCCAGGCCGAGGGCAGGTGCCCTCCGCAGTCAGCACAGCGCCGAGGGCCGGGACACGCACTGCTGGGGCCGCACGGGCCAGGGCGAGCGGCCGTGAGCCACGGAAACCGCAGGCCACGGGAGCTTAGACAAGACAGAAGTCCTGCCTGTCTGGACTCCATTCGGCCCGTTAATCTGGGCTAACTCTCCCGTGAGGACACCTGCTGGGGGGACAGCCACACAGCGGCTGGGGCGGGAGGGCAGCAGGCGGCGTCCCCAGGACGGGCCCTGGCAGCCCCCCACCAGCCCCAAGGCCATGAGCTGGCTTCACCCTGACCCTGAACCCAGGAAGGACGGTCTCTGCCTGGTGGCTCATCTTTGGTTTTCTCTTCATTCTGAAACGTTTTAGGTGTTGGACGGCCCCCCAGACACCACGGGCTGCGCTCCCCGGACGGCATTCTCAGCTTCCCGCCTCTCTGACTCCTTACCTGCCTCCATCATTGTCTCTCCCCCTCATGACCCCCAAAGGCAGACATTCCCCCAAGGCTCCACCCCCGCCATGGTCCAAGTATCATGTGAATAACTCCCATCCCTGACTCCTTCTCCAGACTCCACCTCCACCGAAGTCCTCACGTGTGGCATCCCTGATCCGCTCAGGGTCCCAATGCCAGCTCCCGCCATCTTGTTCAAGGCGCCCAGGTCCCAAGTATTGATATCTTCTTGGATCCTCGAATTCAGCTCATGACTTGCATCCAATCTAAGACCAAGGAGTCTCCTGGATCCGTATCCAGACAAATAGGCATCAGTGATGGCATGTGGTGGCACCAGGAGAGCCAGAATCCCATGTGGGTGAGTCTCAACTCGATGAAAGGCCAGTATCTCCAGCCACTGAGCACCGTTCTGTCCCAGGAGACATTGGGGCAACATTCTCCAGGGGCCTCCTTGAGATTCGCAAACCCCTAGACAGATCCCATGAGGGGTGTGGCTGGTGGGGGCCTACATCAAAGGAGGCTCCTTCCCAGTCAGATGGCCCCTGAGTAAATGCAGATGATCAGCTCCACACGTGGCACACAGGTGAAATGCGTTATGCATGCTCTAGGTGACCCCCACGCACAGCAATCGGAGGCATCTTGTCAGTAAATTGCCCCCCTCTCGATGGTTGAGTGAATGCGGGTGGCACCGTGACGCATCAGTTTTGACGGAACGCCTCCCGCAGCTAGGAAGTAACCACGGTGCCGAACTTTAGAGACCAAGTTGATGGTCAGACTGGACGTCCAGTCACGGCCCCCCATCCACCAGCAGAGTCCACACCCATGCGGGCTGGAGAGGTTAATAAGGCCATTGGGGGGTGCCTGGGTGTCTCGGTCAGTTAAGCGTCTGATCTCAGGATTGGTGGGTTCGAGCCCCGCGTCAAGCTCTGTGCTGACAGCTCAGAGCCTGGAGCCTGCTTCAGATTCTGGGTCTCTTTCTCTTTCTGCCCTCCCCCGCTCACACTCTGTGTCTCTCTCCCTCTCAAAAAATAAATAAACATTAAAAAAATTTTTTTAAAGAAAAATAGGGCCATTGATGCTGGATCAATCTCCCCAGTCATTGGTATTGATGGCGGTGACGCACCCCCATGAAGAAATAAGCAGCTCAGGATGCACGTGGAGGGCAAAGCCATGTGCAGAGGGCAAAGCCATGTGCCCCGGCGAGGCCGCGAGCCTTTGGAACACAATGGAGGAGGTTTACTGGCTCCCCTAGAGAATATTGTTTCTCTTCTCATTCGAATGTCCGATTCCTCACTGACAGTTAAAGTTTAAGCTGTTTCCAGGATAGAGGGCAAGCACCCCATCGCCCATGGTGCCTCTCTGCTCGTGATGGTATCTGAGGAGAGCCCAGGGTCCCCACGTGTGGCAGCAGATGTCAGAGCAGGACCTCGGAGCCCTGGTGCCCCCTCCTGCAAGGAGACATTGTCAGGGGACGTTGATCCTATTGGGGACTGTCAGAGTGAAGACACCTCCTGGGACTTCTTATATCAGAGAGTCTCAAATGTCACCGTGCGTGAACAACACCTGGAGGGCTTGGAAAAAGGCAGATGGCAGCGGCCGGCCCAGAGTTGGTGACTGAGCCGGGCTGGAGGTCACGCTGCTGGTCAATCACCAGGCATTGCTGGCTGAGAACAGTGACTCTGAGGCGGCTGTTCCAGGGACCCCACTTTGAGAACCACAGGATGGAAAGCTAGAGGACCAGCCCACAAGATGGCCCAGGACCCAGTGCTCTGCACCTCCCCACAGACTGGGGTCCAAGGAGGGGGCCCTCCAGGGGACGGAGCGGGACACTGAGGCGACAGAGGTCATCTTTGCTCGATCACGTGGCCAGGCACCTGTCCTTCTCTTCAGTCAGATGACAGGGACCCCAGGTTGTATATCAGGTGGGCCAAGGGCAGCCCCTCCTGGTCTTCGTCAGAGCAGTCACCTGTCTGAGTCCTTGGGGATTCCTGCCGCCACTCCCCACCTGGGGAGCGCTGCTTCCTGCTAGCGGCTCAGTGATTCTCTCCTCCTCCCACACATGAGCTCCGACCTGCAGCCTTCACCCCAGAGCACCGAGTGCAGGCCTCAGTTTACCATTCATCCAAAGGCACAGTGACCGCATGTCCACCGCCCTCCTAGCGAGTTCCCCAATGGTGGGGTGGGGGGGCACATCCCTGCAGCCCGGAGCGTAGGCTTGCACCAGGACAGTGGGCTCCCTGGACGTGAGCGCTGAACGAACAAATGAGTGAGTGGGAATGAGTGATGGACAAACGCACGAGCAGGCAGAGGCGCCGCACACGTGTCCAGGGCTGCTGGCAGGGCCGAGGCGGGACAGAACCTGTGGTCTTCCTTCTTTGCCCCTGCGGGTGGCCTCTTGCCCCTGAGCCATCGAGTGCAGGACACGGGGGCCACAGTGGTCAGGACGGCAGCTGACGGTCCACAGAGACGTGGAAATTCTCTCCCAATACCGTCCCCAACCCTGTGCCAGCCTCTACTCGGGGAGCAGAGATGCAGGGGTGGAGGCAGGGAGGCTGCTTCCTGGGGGCCGTGACGGGAACGGCAGGCCACACAGTGTGGGGCGAGCACACAGCTGCTCTGGGCGGTGAGAGCCGTGGGCCCGGTGGGGCTGGGCTGACTGCAGGACCGGTGCTTCTGCCGGAGACCAGGGCTGGGGAGGCTGGGGAACTGGGGGTCCAGAGCCAGGCTGCAGGGAGGCTGGGGACACTGGCGGCCCAGAGGCTGCAGGGCAGAGGGTGCCACTTGGGGTGGGGACAGGCCAGCCTTGCAGGATGGCACGGCCTCCTCCTGGCAGGGAAGAGGACTGACGGCTCCCTGACCGGGGAGGCCCTTCCCGCCCCCCGGTGCTGCCCTCGCCAGTGTCCGGAGGCTGAGAAGGCCCAGGAGGGCCGTGGCCACGTGTCAGTTTAATTCACTGTGTTTGGGATTCATTACAGAATAATTGTCTTATCGATTTGTGGCTGACACATTTACTGCTTTTGCGTTCAGATGAGAAAAGACACAGTGTAGCTAAAGTGACTTTAATTATGCGGGTGCTGGGGAAATTTGAAAGTTGCTGGCATTTTAAATATTTCATCTTAAATTTGGTAACATGGAAATGACCGCCCACAACAAAATTTCAACCCAGCAGGCCGGCGCCCTCACCCCTCAGGCCCCTTCCCTGCCCACAGCGCGGCCCTGGGGGACGGTCCCCTGTGCTCCCAGTCCCCGGCTGCTGCAGGGTGCGGTAGCTCACATGTCCCCTCCTGTTCTGGAAGCCTCACTCCAGCTGCGACGCCCCTTTATCCATCACGCGGTCAAGGGGGAGGCGGCTGCGAGCCCACAAACCCGGGCTGTTTCCGGAACCTTCCCAGCAGAAGGCGGGAGGCGGGGGGCGGGGGGCGGGGGGCGGGGTAGGGAGGGGAGGGAGGTGCTGCCGTCGGCCCCTACGGGCGAGGCTGTGGACGGCGGTCACGTCCCTGCAGAGGTGCAAGGTGGGCTGGAGGCCAGAGCAGGGGCCCCACCGCGGCCCCAGCCGGGAAGGAGGCCCCGCGCCCCAGGACAGAGGACATTTCTGCCTGACTCGCCCTTCCAGCAGGTAGCGCTCCGTGTCTATGCCCCAGCTCCCGAAGCCGCTTTTAAAACCGGGTTCTGAGAGACGGCTGAGGTGCGGGTCCCCCCGGAGCACATGGAAGGACAGGACACGCCGCCCGCGGCCCCCTCGCAGGTGTCAGGAGCTGAGGGGGCGGGGGGGGGGGTGGAGGGGAAGCCCCTGCAGGGGGCGGGGCTGGGGCGGCGACGGGACACGCCCACTGGGGGACCCTAAGAAGCAGAACCAGAAATGCAACCAACCTGAGGACTCGACTGTGGGCAAGTGGACGGACAGGTCGGCCCCCGAGGATGGGGGGGTGGGGGTTACGTGTCACGTGGTCCTGACGCTTCAAGTGACGGGTGTGCCGTCGTGGGTCGGTTTAAAGATGAAGGTCTCAAACCCGATTTTGACCATGAAAATGTCTCAGAATGAGGTTCAAGTCGTAAGTTAACTAACGAGATAAAGGGGGAAATAACAACTGCCCTTAAACTTGGAGGAGCAGGAAAAGGGACAGGGGAAGCGCACGGGGCAGGGAGAAGGCTCCCGGCGCCGCTGTGCGTCCAGGGGCGGAGCGGGCTCCGAGCGGGAGGGGTTCCCCGGCTCCGCGCACGTGCCACCTGCGCAGAATGTGCGAGAACAGCCGTGCTCGGCCACGGAAACCGGGACACCGGGCAGGACTCCGCGAGCCCAGGAGGGAGGCGGGAGGCCTGCCCGCAGACCCTGCGGGGACCCGGAGGACACAGCTGATTTCAGGCAAAGCAGGCCCTCGGTGAGGGTGGATGGCCGGACGCACAC
>NC_043713.1:88243872-88269535 GCF_006229205.1 Suricata suricatta
TCACCCTGGACGTTTTGTTGTAGGAGGCAGTGAATTCTAGTGTTTGCAACAGCTGCTTTGAGTTGTGTTTCTGCCACTTGAGATTGTCTTAAGACAAAAATAAACCTGCCTGATATTTTTCAATGCCGTGTCAGGGTCTGCTTGGGGATTGGGCACGGGAAGAAACTCCGACTAATAATGAAGATTTAAAAACGTGCTCTGGATCAGCGTTTCCCAGAGCTCTTAGTCCTTCTGTAGAGAGTCCTACGTTCAAAAGCAGCCTTGGGAGCCCTGCCCTGACCATGGGGAGCCCTCTCCTTCCCTTCCAGGGGACACTGGGTGGCTTAGAGGATTTTATGAGCTAATGTGTCCATGAATCTCCAACAGGGAGGGAGAGACACAGCACTTCCCAGCCCAGATGTCCTGGGAGTTTGTCTTGGAGGGCACGCATGGACACAGTGGCCTATACACACGTGCGCAGGAGTTTGGAGATTAAACCTTAAGAATCAAAATCTATTTCTGAAAACAGCCTACTCTGGCTGCAGGGAAAATAGCACATCCTCGGGGCTCTGTCCTATCAGTTCCTGAGCCCAGTAGCATGTCTGCCAGGGCCTCCCAGACCTGCTGTGTGGCCTCAAGGAAGTGCCCGACCCTCTCTCAACCTCCATGGACTCCCTGTGGGATCTGGCCGTGGGTGTCTTCCTCATTAGCTGTTAGGATGAAACAGGACATGGTCTCGTGATTTAAGATGGGATGCTTGATGTATGAGGCTGATTTATATGATAATCACTCTTCAGAACAGTCCCGATACTGGGGCAGACCCCCGGGGACAGGGGTAACCCCCCCCACCTGCTAGCACAGGATCAGGTGCTCCCTGGCCCCGTCGCCGGCTCCAGGTTGTCTGCAGGTCAGAACCAGGGAGGACGTGGCAGGTTGAACCCTCTGCGAGAGGGGGTCCTCCAGCGCGGTGTCCCCGTGCCCCAGCTCAGCCTCTGGCTCCTAATCGGTAACTGCAGGTCAAGAGGCCCCGACACCCGCAGACTCTCTGTTTGGACCCAGAGCCGGTTCTCCGCCGAGCAGCATGAAAGATGCAGTTCTCAAGCCCTGACGAAATTCATTCCGGGGAAGCTGACAGGAAGACAGACGGAGGTGCGAGAAGCCGGCCCTGCTGCAGGTGCAGAGAGCCCGCCGCAGGGCCAGCTGGGGCGGTGGGGCCCTCCCTGGACCGTGCCAGGCCCTCCCGCTGCTCGGCTCCGGCCACGTGCTCTTAGCAAGGACCGAGTCAGGCTGCTGGGCCGTTCAAGAAAAACTCAGTGTGGAATGTTGACGTCTCATCTGGTGTCCTCTCCAGCCCTGCACGGCCCACATGGGGCAGGTGCAGGCCGGACCGAGCTGACAGGTCACTGTCTTATGGCCCCATCCTACTCCAGGCTATGAGATGGGGCCCCTCATCAGGGAGGCCAGAGGGAGGCGAGACCCATGAAGGCCTTCAGTTCAGCTCAATGACTCCAGTGTGAGTGTGTGTGTGTGTGTGTGTGTGTGTGTGTGCACGCATGCGCGTGTGCACGTGTGCATGCACCTGGGGGTCCCACTGAATGACCCTGCAGAGCTGGTCAGTGACCCCACCCGGGGGAGGTAACTCAGGGGGACGTCACTTCAGGGCCCGGCCCCTCTCTAGCTCCACGCTGCTCTTTTCCGGGGATTCTAACCTGAATCGAAGCTCTTGCTCCACTGAGTTCAGCTCCTCGCCCCTGGGGCGCCTGCGTGTTCTGTGGACCCGGTTCCCTCCTGAGCTGGGCACCAACTCGGCATCGTCTGACTTCTCATCCACCAGAGCCCGCTGAGCTGAGCTGTGAGGACCAGACCCCCTGGATGGTGGCGATCGGGGTGGGCTGGGGGGGGAGCTGCGACTCGGCTAGACCCCCTCCGGCTCTCCGTGACCTGCTCCAGAGGGGCAGACGCGCGGGGGTTTCCGGGGTCTCCACCAAGAAAGCAAGTGTGTGAATGTATGAAACAAACCTTAAAAGTGGTCAGCGCTGGCACGTGCGCATGCGAGGGTGAGCAGCACACCCCTGAGCGCACGTGCCTGAGCTGTGGGGTCTGGACACCGTGCTGTCACCGTGTACCGCACGGTTTGTCCCGCAGAGTTTGTTGGACTCCATGAGTTCCGAAATTAGTTATCCATGTGTCCTCCTTTCCGGTGGATCTAGGACCCCCTGCCCCCCTATACCCGTTCTCCTACACGCATCCGGTTCACGGGGTGTGTGTCCTGCCGTGTCTTGAGGACATGTGAGTTGGAAC
This sequence comes from Suricata suricatta, assembly GCF_006229205.1. NCBI lineage: Eukaryota > Metazoa > Chordata > Mammalia > Carnivora > Herpestidae > Suricata > Suricata suricatta. The sequence goes on from NC_043713.1 coordinate 88,246,153, forward strand.
CCCGTTAAGGGTCTTCAGGGAAAACATCCATTAGGAACAAGCAGAGCCCTGGTTTTCACAGCGAGGCCCCAACCTGGTCACACAGCACGGTGACAAGTCCTGCCGCCGTCCTCCCCAAATAGACTCTGGCTATAGTAAAAGATGTGAGACCGTGAGGGAATAGGGCTCCGCAGGGCATGGCGGAGGCTGTGTCCACAAGCTCCATCCCCGCTTCCCCTTTCAGTAGGAGCCCGTCCTCTGACGTCAGCTGACCTAGCTCTCACCAGAGACCACATTCTCCAGCAGCTTTGCAGCAGCTTTCTGAGCATTCCATGAAGAGACCACCTTTCCCAGCATCCCTTGCAGCGACCACCTTTCCCAGCATCCCTTGCAGAGGCCACACTTCTTCCCGGCCCTCGCACCCCTCAGTGGCCCCGGCCATAGGCCTGGCGTGTGGAGCAAAGGCATCCTGCCCGGAGCCACTCCCAGCTCCGCTTGTCTACGGGAGCACCTCGCGCTCCTGGACTGTGGCACGTGGCACGGGGAACCGCCGGCCACCAGTCTGAGGAGTCCCAGGCTGGGGTAGACTCCCTCCTGACCACGGCCCCATCTCCTCCATCGTTTCTATTGGGCACTGCCGTGTTCGGTGTTGGCTCGTTTGCCCCTGCCCCCCACGCACGGAGGGGGCTGTCAGAGCAGGGCTGTGCCCCGGACCCTCCCCAGGTGTTCCCGGGTGTAATAAATGCTGTTGAATGAACACACGAACGCAGGGATCTTCATGAGGGTGGGCCGCGGTTCTGCAGGCTGAGCACACAGCGCTGGAGGCGGTGGGCCTGCCCCCGAGGAACCCGCGGTCCGTGGCCAGAGCTCGGGGACAGGGACGCAGCAAGGGGGCCGAGGTGTGTGGGCAGGACAGGAGCCGAGGAAGTGTCTGCCATCCAGATCCAGTGACACCAGCTGAGGCGGTGGCCACCAGACAGTGTCCGGGATGTGGAGCCCGCAGGGCCCAGGAACTGACCTGAGGGCCAGGTCTCAGGAGGTCAGGGATTGATCCTGGTGGGTGGGCTCCGGGGACCTGGCGCTTACAGCCGTGCCACTACCAGGCGATGCTGGAGGATAAGGAGGCCCAGAACTCAACACATCAGGCGGCAGGCACCAGCGACGCCCTGTGGTGACTGCAAGGACTCCGGGGGTCATTACCGCCCCACCCCCCAGCAGGAAGCAGGGGCTCATGCGCTCACCAGGACGCCTCCGTGTGGACAAGGTCAAAGGTAGACAGACCCAGAGGTCTGTGCTGTTGTCGTCCAAGAGGACCCACCTTTCACCCGTGCCCTCCCAGGGTGCCAGGAAGGATGCAGATAAAGACAGCCACCTGCCCCCACCTCCCCCACCTGCTCCCTCCTATCCAACCTCCCTGCCTGCTCCCTCCTCCCTCACCTGCCCTCCCCCTTCTCTCCCCCTCCCCCCCACGGCCCCCTCCCCTCCCCCCACCAGCCTCTTCCCCCCCCACCTGCCCCCTTCTACCCCACCTGCCCCCTCCCATCCCCACAAGAGGAAGGGAGAAGGAACAGATTACCAGTGGCCTGGCCAGAATGCTGGGTCCCACTGTGCCTGAGTCTGTGATGCCGGTTCCAACGCCACACCCTTTTCAGTTTAGAACTGAGAGAGTTGGAGTTTGCACAACCACACTGGGATGATCACGGGGACACGCCAGGTCCGGAGCCCCAGAGCCCCGCCTGCTTGCCGGTGGAAGAGGAGGGAGGGGGGACACTTGGGCTCCGGGGCCTCTGGTCCATGTGGTCCACGTGCGGAGTGAACTGTCCTGCGCGCCTGTGGGGGCGGCTCAGGGGTGGGGACCTGCCGTCACCCGCGTCTGTACTCAGCCCAGGGGCAGCTGGAGAGAAAGGAAGAGGGCAGGATGGGAAGATGGGAGAGAAGGAATTTTAAAAAGAAGAAACGAGGAGTGGAAAAGAACGCGGAAGGTCAAACCCCGGCTTCTCTTCCAACAGCAGGTGCGTGGCCGGCCGTGAGAGCAGGGCAGTGCGCTCGGGACGCGACCCCCACAGGTGCGGCTGGGGCGGAGGCGGGCAGGGCGGCCGCTGGGGGGTCTGGCGGCAACAGAGCCCCAAGTGCTGGCTCCGGCTGGTCACCGGAACAGGGACGAGAGCGCCCAGGCAGACTCCTCCTGGAGGCCTGGGAGCCGAGGTGCTGATCAGTCCCGGACGGGCCTGGAGAGCCCCGAGGGCGGTGCTCCCGCAGCTCTGAGCTGCTGAACGTTAATGCGGAAAACACGCCGCATCTCTACACCTGCGGTGCGCTTTGTCGCTTTGTCGTGTGATTTCCCTCTGTCTCCTCTCCTGCGACAGTGGGCCGGTGCTCCCTCCTGCGACCCTGTGTTCCGGGGACCGTCCCCTGCCCTCCCTCCTTCTGCCTTGGGGCCTCCGGGCTGACGGGGGCCTGGACAGAACTGGAGCCTCACGCTTTTGGGGCCACATTCTTGCTACGAAAACTTGGGCCTTGGAAGGGAGCCAAGCAGCGAGACGGGCCCACGTTTCTGGTAACATGCACAGCGTGAGCTCCTGGACTCGGGTGAACCTGCAGCAGCGCTCAGTCGGCAAGCCCTCTCTGTGCCTCGGGACCGGGGTCCCAAGGGCCTTGCCGCCCTGTGGAGCCCGTTTAGGGCCTCTGACGACAGGGCACACCTGTCCTGCCCCAACCGTCAAGCCCCTGAGGCAGGCACATGGCACCTCGCTCCCGCCGCCCTGTGTAATTTCTAGAAGAACCCCTCAGAGAAAGGAAGCCCGGTTCCCTCAGAAACAACCACCCACCATGCCTGCTTCTGTGTCACCCTCTGTCAGGACGCTGGGTTACCAAGGCGACCACGAGAACCACTGCACACTTCTTTCCTTCACAGGTTCCCAATGCTTCAGGTGCTTCTCTGACTTTTATTCTAAGTCCCCACCTAAGATGGGAGGCGTCCGAACACCGTTAACGGTGTTTCCCGCTGGAGGAGGCACCTTTGGAAACACGTGCCTGTGTCCCACTGTCTGTCCAGGCTGGGCTGTGTCCCGCCGTCTGTCCAGACTGGGCTGTGTCCCGCCGTCTGTCCAGGCTGGGCTGTGTCCCGCCATCTGTCCAGGCTGCTGTGTCCCGCCGTCTGTCCAGGCTGGGCTGTGTCCCGCCGTCTGTCCAGGCTGCTGTGTCCCGCGGTCTGTCCAGGCTGCCTGTGTCCCGCTGTCTGTCCAGGCTGGGCATACAGGTGGGATGGAGTCTGTCATTGGTGTGTCGTGTGCTGCCCATACTGGCCCCGAAACTCACCTGTGTCTTCACGCCTGTCCCCACCCCTGCGTTCCCAGCCACACCTCCCTCCCCGGCTGCTTATTTCCAGTCTCAGGCTGGAGTGTCCTTTGTGGGCTCGTTAGTGCTATTTAACCACAACGGAATGGTCATGACGAATCACGGATCAAACATTCCCTGACCCGAGATGCTCCGGGGGTGGGGGTGGGGGGGGTGGGAGCCGGAAGAGCCAGGGAAGTGGTATCTGGGCGACCCTTCCTGATGACCCTGTGCCCTCCTGTTGCCACGTTCTATTTCACTTGCCATTGATGGATGAGTCAGGGGTTGGGAGAAAGTGCACTAGCTGTCCTCTGAGCCCCCCCAAGTCTGTGATTCTTGACGTTACTTGATATTACCCATGCTTGTGAGGGCTAAGACAGAGCAGGGGTGTCTGGGATTAGGATAGTGTAAGAACACTCAAGAGATTCAGCCGTCGGGACAGGATCTGATTTGAGCGTGAGGTGATGGGTATCCTTGGCCCCCAGCTCCTAGCATGGTGCATCATGGGAGTAAGTGTTCAGTCCACCTCTTGGGGTGGAGAATCTGGTCATATCTTGTCCATGAAGACAGGGACAAGGGGTCTGGGGATCAAGGACAGGAGACTGACTTTCTCCCACAACACTTTACATACTTAGATGTTTTCCTCTGCATTTATTATTTGCTTCAAAAATGAAACACAAAGATACTATTAAAAACAGCCAACCACTTGGGGTGTCCAATGAGCACCGAAATCGTAAGACAGCCCAGCCAGCGATTTCTTTGTATGCACCGGCTGGCGGAACACGGCGTCCATGACTCCGTCAGGAACAGTGCGGCCTGGCCCTGGGGGACAGCGTCAGAGATATGTTCAGCCTCCTGTTCTCCTTCGAAAATCCCTCTTCATCCCTGTGATCCTTCGAGATGGTCCCCTGTTCACCTAAGACAGGCCCAAGTCCCCAGCACCAGTGAATGATGGCGTGTCACATGGCGGGGCCTTGCAGGGACTTCTCTTTGGGAGAAACAGAGGGCGGCTGACCGGAAGCTCCGCTGCCACGACAGGTGTCTTAGTCCCGTCAGCGTGCTGTCAGGACACTGGAGACTGCGGACGTACAAACCACACGCACGGATTTCTCACAGTTCTGGAAGCTGGACGTCAGGGAACGAGGGGCTAGTGGATTCGGGCCTGGTGAGACCCCCCACCCCAGCTCATTGATGCCGTCTTCGTGCCGTCCCCGCCCCTGGGGGGAGAGGTGAAGACCCCAGGGGTCTCTTTCACAAGAACATGAATCCCATTCATGGGGGCTTCACCCTCATGGCCTAGTCACCCCAAAGGCCCCACCTCCCACCACCGTCACACCGGGGGATAAGATGTAAACATGAATTTGGGGAGAACACAAACTTTCAGACCATAGCGACCAGGGTTTTGTTTTTTTTGGCTGAAGTCATTTTTTTCAGCCCTGCAACTGCCGCCGTGGCATAATTAGTCAGGGCCTTTCACATCCTGTGCTGTAGTCACTCTTTTCTTCCCACGTTCAGCCTGCGGGTCAGAGGAGCAGGAGGAGAGTAATTACTGCATTTGTCTGACAAGGACCGGCGGCACAGAAGAACGAGCAAATACAGAAGGTCTGTGCCCGAGCACACGGCGAATGCGGCCCCGAGTCCATCACCGCAGGGGGTCTGTCCCAACGTACAAGACACGGGTTCCGCTTGGCCTCTAGGCCCTCATCACACTGGTTCTGTTTCATTAGGCTGCTGGCTGTCGGTCCACCAATCAGAAACATAAACAGCTCGGAAGCACGTGCTGGTGCTGCTCAAACGTCTCGGGAAGCGCTGGGAACAGCCGCCCCAAACCCAGGCACATCGTCAGCCCAGAGTGGGGTGGACGCGGAGTGCCGGGAGCAGGCCGTGTGGGAGGGCAGGGGGCTGGCCGCGGGCCGGGTCCCCAGCTTCTCCCCCAGCACAGCATCTGCAGCCAGGAGTCGCCTGGAGGACCAAGCTGGTGCCTGGGACCCGGGAGGACTCAGATGACGGGTCCCACGGATGCTTTGGGGGCGCAGCAGAACAACGCAGTCATGCCCTGAAGGAACACGCAGGGGAAGGAATCTCTCCCAAGTCGAGGCGCCCTGCCTGCAGGAGGGGACCGGGGGGCCTTTCCGTGCAGGGCTCGGGGCCAACATTTCTGCAGGCAGGTTCAGCCTCGCTGGGCTGCGGTGGGGAGGCGGCCGCACGGGGGTCGGGGGGTCGGGGGGTCGGGGGGGCGAGCTGTCCGTCCCTGGCTTCAGCAGACCACTCTCCCCAGTGACCTCGTCTTCTGCTTCCCTATGAGGGGACAGAGGTCTGCCCGGGGAGCTGAGGATCCTGCGGACCATGGAGAGTGGACTGAGACCCAGTCATCAGCGAGCCCTGGACCAGCCACACGTCAGTCCCTGGGACCTTCCGCATTCCAGGCCACATGCAGGCTGCGTCACTGTGACCCGTCTGCACGAGAGTCTGTCCCTTACGCCTGGAGAGCCCTGATGCAGACTTTCTCCTGCAGGCAACCTGGAAGGGTCCCGCCGGCTGGCACCTGCTGGGAGCGGCTGCCACCGCCCGTGCCTCCTGGGCCGGCCTCACCAAACCCCCAGGGCCCTGAGACAGTTTTGCTGTCGGCCCCTATCACAGACAGGGAGACTGAGGCAGGAAGGAATTGGAACTCTTGCCTGACATCCTCCAGCCACCAGGGGGTGAGCACCCCCCCCCCCGAACGCGCATGTGCCCCGCCCTGAGCCACCTTGCAGGCATCCGGGTGGGGCCACCACCCCGGGAGTTCTGCAGTCCCCGCCCCCGCCCCCCGTGATTAGTGAACCTGCACATCTAGTCGCATTTGGTTTCTCAGCTTCAATCATCGGGTGCAGGTCATTCATCTGCGACTTTCAGATGTGCGTTTGCCTCTACACCATACACACTGAATTCTACACCTTCCGTGTTTAAATTTTTTTCAATGTTTTATTTATTTTTGAGAGAGAGAGAGAGAGCGCGCGCACAAGCGTGAGTGGGGGAGAGGGCAGAGACAGAGAGGGAGAACGAATCTGAAGCAGCTCCAGGCTCTGAGCTGTCAGCACAGAGCCCAACACGGGGCTTGATCCTCAGAACTGTGAGATCACGACCTGAGCCGAGTTGAACGCTCAACTGACTGAGCCCCCCGGGCGCCCCAGCACCTTTCACGTTTAAACCTCCATACGCCCCCAGAGTTTATCAAATCCTTATTTACTATTTATTTATTTAATTTGAATCCAAGTTAGTTAGCATGTAGCACAATAGTGGTTTCAGGAGAACTTAGTGACGCATCACCTACTGACAAGACCCAGGTCCCATCCCAACAAGTGCCCTCCTCAGTGCCCGTCACCCCTCCCCCCGCCCCCACCTGCCGGCAGCGCTTAGTTTGTTCTCTGTATTTGAGTCTCTTTTTCAACACTTTGCTGTTGTGATGCTTAATATAACGCGGCCATGTGGTGACAGTTCAGACTCAGGGGGTGGGGGGTTAGCACAGAGGACTCGCAGGCGGCGGACGGCGAGAAGCCCCCGTCCCGGTGAGGACTGGGGCCCTGACTGCGGCCCGGAAGCCAGGGTCCCACAGCCTCTCAGTGTTTACAAACACACAGACGCCAGTCCTCCCCCACCCAGCCAGGACTAGGTTTCACTCACTTGCAACCAACCGTCAAATGATCTTCTCCGCACCTCTTAGCCCGTGATCCCTACCACCTGTTACCATGACAACGCACATACCCGCCCGAGCTAGGTTCATGAATAATGGACGCCAGTGGTGAGAGACGGTTCCCCCAAGTTTCATCCATCAGCACTTCACAAATGGCTCTCAGCTCTTACAGGCTTCTCGATGCTTCCACAGTCCTAAACGGCCAGGTGTTTCCCCCAGAGGGTATCGTGGGTAACGGGAACCCCACGCACATGAGAGCAGCGGGAACAACCTGGAAGAATCACAAGGCTTCCGTCTCAGAAATTCAGCTCTGCTCCAGCGAGACTGCTTTGCAGGCAGAGCTCCCCGGGAACAGATGGATTACAAATCCCCTCCTCCTCCGGTACAGAGCACTCAACGCAGTTCTGAGTAATTATTTAATAGTTCTGTTCCATTTTTAGAAGAAAAAAAAAGGAGACATACACCAGGGCCTGGAGATTAAGCTAATTAGCATCAGGGCGGGGCTCTCGCTGCTCTATGACTTTTGTGGATCAAGGAACAGAAGAAACCAGCTTCGTTAAACTGTTAAATGTGAGATCTCCACGTTAGCCACTGACTTCTCCAAGTCAGAGAAAGGAAAAGAAACTTGCATCAACTCTTCCTCTACAATTACGTGCACAAGAATCTCTAGATTTCAGATCGACCAGGAGAGGCAGAGGGAGAAGAGAAGGAGACAGTTTTCACCTTCAGCACCATCATCCTTCCTGGAACATGAGGGAAGCCACTGACACAGAGGATCTATGACTGGCCTGCCCCTGGTGGTGGCTCCGAGGCAGGCAGGTGCTGCCTCTCCCAGAGTCGGGGCTGGACATGTGCGGCCCTGACAGCACAGGCGCCCGCTCCTCACTGGGCCCTTAGGAGAAACCCTGCTCGTCAGCCTGTGGCGGCCCGGCCCCTGGCGGGCTCTCCTGGATGGGGGCAGGCGCCTTACACCCGAAACAGGTTCTGCCCACGCTCTCATCCCCCCGGGTCACTACACATATGGTCCAAATCTGCACGACTCGGGCTCTGCCCGCTGGGACCACCAGCCCCCCCAGGAGCCGGGACGTGGAAGGAGTTACATCCCCGCGCTGCTCCGCGGGTGTGACCTGATCCTGAGAGACTCGCATCCGAGGACACGCGGTCCCATCTGAGGCCCTGGCGGCCGCTGAACCTGCCTCGGGACCAGTGACAGCAAACTGTGCTCAGAGCAAACGCGACTCCCTCCCTGGCCCGTGTCCCCCGAGGCTGCCCCATTCAGGAGGACCCGCCCACGTGCCCTCTGCCGCACCAGGCAAAGCTGTAGGAGTCCCCGCGGCCCCAGTGCCCCTGACTGCCCGGGACACAGGGTCTCAGGACACGGCCCTGCCCTGCGCACAGCCTGCTTCACGCCTGGCACGGCGCCAGGCACACAGTAGGTCTCAGCGAGCCTGTCCTGATGACGGAACGGTCCCCTGGGTTACAGGCCCGTGGATCTGCTCGTTCGGAATCCCTCGGGGAAGGCCTGGGGCTCAGTGCTGTCTGGGTCACAGGGATGGGGGGGCGGGGTGCACTCGGCCGGCAGATGCTCGTCCTGTGCGCCCCTGACGGCGGGAGCTTCCCCCCATTGCCTCCGATTTGCTGGGTCATTTGTGCCGCCATGTATGTCGGATGGGCCCGACCGTGCAGGAGCAATTCCAGCAGCATCCATAATTAATACTGATGGCGTGGTGGCTGATGCGGCAGCAGCTGGCGTCCGAACGGCCTCCCGCGCAGACGGCAGCGCCTCAGGACGGGGAGGGCTGCACGGGGTTCGTTCTGCGTCCTGCCGTCGTGGACCCGGGGCCTGAAACCCAACCCAGTTGTGCTCCCGGTGAGGCCGCGGGAACTTCTGGTGGCCGCTGGGTTCCCGCACGTCGTCCCTCGTGGACCGCCTGAGCTGTGCCCTTGGGCATAGGGCCCTCGGTCCGGCTCGCCCTTCAGTCCTCCTCCACAGGTCACCCCTTCAGGCCGTCTGCTTCCTGCACGGCCCCCGCCAGAACATGAGAGCCACGGCCTGGGGCCCGGGTCTGCTCCCCCGACGCTGCGTTCCCAGCACCGGGGTGTCCTGAACGAGGGATCTGGTGAACGAGTGAGCGAGTGAGCGAGCCCTTCAGCGGCACGGGCGTCCAGCTCACACCTGCGCACTGGTTCTCACACTCTGGGGACACGAGCGACCTGGGGCCTGGGCCATGCAAGTGTCCTGCTCTCCCCCATGCTGTCCTCTGCCCTGGGAGTCTGGGCTGCGACCCGGGATCTGCATTACTAACCGGGCCTTCTGGAGGCTTCTAAGTGAGGCCAGGTGACGGCCCCGCCAAGTCGGCCTCAGGTGGGAGCACGCTCTCCCAGCAGAAGGGGGCGTGCGAGCTGGAAAGTGGGGTCCCGCTCTGCCGCCTTCACGGCCTCGCTCCTGGCAAACTGCTCCCCACACTCCAAACACAGGAGCGGCTTCCCCCTCCCCTCCCTGTGCACATCCCGTCCCTGATCCGGATCCGGAGAGGACAGTGAAAATGCGGCTCTGCACCCTTCCTGCTCGGCCTCAGGGTCCCTGTCTACACTGAGGGTTTAGAAGAGCCGATGGGAACACAGAAACCTCTCCCAGAAAGAGGCTCTGGGTGCCTGCAAGCAGGGCTGAACTTGGTTCACCAGGCTGTTTCCTCCTCAGTGCGGGGGTTCAGCGCCTCAGGACTAGGCCCCAAAGTGCAGGATCCACTCGGGCAGATGGGATGTGGGGCCTCCACCTCCACTCAGCTCGGAGTTCATCAGAGCAGGCCCACTGGGCCACTCCGGCATGTGGCCCAGGGAGGAGAGGGCGAAGGCTCTGCGCTCGGAAGGGAAGGTTGTGAGAGCGCCAAGGTCAGTGCCAGGGGTGAGCTCAGCGGGGGGCCAGAGTGCCCGGAAAGAGAACAGAGCCGGCTCTGCTTGCCCTCTCCTGGTCAGGGGGTGCACAGAGCAGACCCAGACACACACACATGCACACGTGCACACACATGAACACACGCACACACATATACAAGCACATGCAGAGAGACACCCACACATATGCACATGCACACAGAACATGCACACGATCCTGCAGAGACACACATCTGTGTACATGTGAACACACACATGAGCACACACACAGATACTTATACACGTGCACACAGTGGCACTCACACATGCACGTGCACATACGTGCACACACCCCAGGATGCAGGAAACGCCCTCACCCCTGCATCCTCCCTATAATCTTGTTGGGAAGGACTGTTTCCTGTCCCCAAGTCCACACCTGCCACAGCCCTGGAGAAGCCAGGCCCTCTGGGCAGGGACTGTCTCTGGTGCCCCACAGGAACCGACCTCACGTATCGGGACAGTGGCACAGCTCACTAACCTGGGACCCCAGCCCCTGGCTCTGGGAGCAGCTCCCCTGGGACGCACCTGTCTACAGCAGTCAGGACCTGCTTTCCCCAAACTTGGAGGGTTTGCAGCCATAGGCCATGTCCTGTTCATTTCAGAGAGCGGAGTGCTCAGTGGATGGTCCAGAACGTTCTCAGACGAGCTGGGAGCTGCTGATGCTGGCAGCAAGGCAGGACAGCCCAGGAAGGAACATTGTGACCTCGAGCAGCTCTGGGGACACACGGGCACATTTCCAGTGTGGCCCCAATTATCTCATCCTTGGAGCGGCTCCAGGCCACGCTCAGTGCCATCAGTCCTCGGGCCAGCCTGTTGCCGGTCACTCACTCAGTCCCTCAGTCCCTCAGTCCTGGGATTTGATCAGGGGTGTGGGCGAGGACAGGGAGCACCCTGTGCGGTGTGGCCCCAAAGTGACTCTGTGTCCACGGAGCTCTGCCTTCCAGATGCCCAGGACCAACGGACAGAAGGTTGGGGCGCAGGGGGACCTGAGACCCCTGTCCACCTGGGGCCTGGGGCTGCGGCCTCACGGGGCTCTGTGGGGGGCACTAGAGGGGCCCCTGGGGAGGGGGAGGGGAGGCTCTCCCCGGTCCCAGGCTGTCACTCTGTGTGAGCAGTGCTCTCGGAACAGAGACCCCTCTCCGGAGAGGTCAGGGCGAGGGACAGGTGCACACACGAGACAAACAGTGTCCCCGCCACTTGCCCCCACGGGCACGGCCACCACACAGACACACAGTGTCCCTGGCACTGGACCCCATGGCCATGGCCACCACACAGACACACAGTGTCCCCGGCACTGGACCCCACGGGCACGGCCACCACACAGACACAGTGTCCCCAGCACTGGACCCCAGGGCACGGCCACCAGCAGTGGGAGCGCCTCGTCCATGCTTCCTGACTCTGTTTTCTCCACACAGCAGGCTGACTGTGCCCAGGGAAACCAGTGTCACTGCCCCAGATCAGTGCCCAGTGGGAGCGGGGGGGGGGGGGGGAAGGCCGGGCCGTGGGGGGCCCTGCAGGGCTGGCTCATTCCCAGGCCCTCCCAGGCCACCGCGGTCTGTTCCCCTCTAGCCAGGGCCGCAGGGAGCGACCCAGGCCCCTGGAGGGGAGGGAGCTACAGCTGGGACTCCCGCATCAAAGGCCCTCAGAGAGCCACACAAGGCGGCCTTGTTGGGGATCAGCCCCCTGCCCAGGACCTCCTCCGACCCGACAGGAAGGGTGACCCCGGGGCCGCGGTCGGATGGCCTACACTGTGTGGGGTCACTGCGGTCTATTTCTAGCTCCAGCCTCTGGTCCCAACATTGGGCCCTGAATGATGCGCTTTGCAGCACAACTCAGCCGCTCTGTGGCCCTCCTGGCAGCTGTCCCCTAAGGGCAAAGGTGACAGATGGGGCGTGGCGGGGGCTGGAGGGCACAGCTGTGAGGGCGGACATGGCAGAAGCCTCAGCACCAATGAACAGGCTCCCTTGGACCCTAGGGGCACAGTGCCCTTCCTTTACAACTCCCATGGCTCCCCACTGCCTTGGGGGAAGTCCAAGCCCCTCCTTACAGGAGGTCGCCCCTGTCATCACCACCCTCAGTGCCCCACCTCCTCTGTCCCCTGGGTGAGGCCGGGAGCCTCCCGAGGGCAGGGCCGGGAGCACGGCTGCCCGACCAGGGTGTCTTCACAAGATTCAGCAGAATCTACAAGCAGCAGAGACAGCCCCGGGTGTGCTCAGGGTGACAATGACAGTGACACCTGCCCCCAGGCAGGAGGTGACAGCCACATTCCTTCCCAGCTGGAAAGCGCTGGTCAAGGCGCCAGGCCACAGGGAGATGGCGGGTGGCGGCCAGCCCTGCGGGTCCCGTCAGTGAGGGGCCAGGAGCCCATGCTCCCAGCAGCCCAGTCCAACCCCTCCTGCACCCGCTGGGGAGCAGCGGTGCCCCCGAGTCTGCTGGGCCTCAGTCTCCTCCTCTGTGAGATGGGAGTGAGAATCTCACCCAGAGTCTCGGGGGCTGTTCTGGGCACGAGGGAGGGAGCACGCGGGGCCGGTTAGACCGCTCCTGTCATAGGACGCCACAGAGGGCCCACGCTCCCCCCGAGTCAGTAACGACAAGGAGTTACATTCTCTCTGCAGCCCGAGACCCCGCCCCCGCCTGCCCCCTGCTCTGAGCATCAGCCGGCAGCTGCCGCCCTCAGGGTCAGCAGGGTCTATACCACCTGGAGGTTAGGTGGGAGGTGGTCAATGCAGGAAGAGAGGCTCACTTGGCTGGGGCGGGCTGGAGGGGCGGGGCGAGGGGAGCCCCCGTCACGATGCGGGTCCCTGCAGACCTGACGCCCTGGGGTCGCCTCCTCTGAACCCTGGAGTTGGATGCAGACCCCTTGGGGCGCCAGCCTCCACCCCACTCCCTGTGCCTCTTCTGAGTGCTTGTCTAGGTCCTGGTCCCCAGGTGTGAGGACCCCCTGGGACGGAGCCCAGTCTAGACCCCGCCGCCCTCATTCCCCTCTGTCCTCACCACGGGCTGGTCGGGACCCCTCTCTTCCTGACCTCTGCAGGCTCCGAGCTTCGGGGCGCCCTGAGGACTGGCCGGGGTCTCCCTGGAGGCTGTGACCCGCAGTGAGGGGCCTTGGCTGGGGCGGCGGGATGTCTGTGGGGCTCAGGCCCCAGCGTGGAGTCTGTGACAGAGCCAGCTCAGAGCAGCAGGACTTCCTGAGTCACCAGAAACCCTGGAAAGACTCCTGGAGATTTGGGGCCCCAGGTGTCCGAGGGGAGCAGGTCCTGATGTCACACAGGTGGGCCAGGGAGCCGGCAGAACAAACCCAGACCGGCCCAGGCACAAAGGGGAGAGGAGGAAACCTCAGGCTGGAACAGCTTCAGGCACAGTTTGATCCAGCAGCTCAAACACTGGCAGGGGCCTGACCTCCCAGCTGTCCTTGTCCACGTCCCTCCCAGGCCAGCGTCTCCTCAGCATGACATCCACGGAGACACATCTGTCCTCCCAGCAGATCCAGCCACCTGCAGCCCCTCGATCCATCTCACTGGCCATGGGGATGGAATGTTCTGGGCTGCATTGGCCAGAGGGACTCTGCCCCCCCTGCCCACAGGGACAGAGCGGGGGAGGACCCCCCCCCCCCCGTTACACCAGGTGCTGCTCCCGGAAGAAGGACCCGCCTCACTCGGCTGCCCTCCAGGACCCCGTGGAGCCATCACACCGGGCGTCCACATTCCTCTTGGGGACACGGGGCTGTCACCTCCCAGCGCCCAGGATGCCAGCAAGCTTTCCCCTCGGGAGCCAGAAGGTTCCAAACAGAGCTGATTCCAGGAACATGGCGCAAGGACCCCGCCCGGGGGGAGAGCTGAGCCGCCTGCACGCACCTGCGGGGTCGCTGTCCCGCCTCGTCCTGGGCTGGCCGTCCCCTTTGTCCCGGGTCACCTGGGCTGTCCTCTGAGTGACCCTGGTGCTCGCCGGGAGCAGCACGGGCGCGGGCCAAGAACGCTCGCTCACGGACGAGGTGGGGTCGTGAGCTGCTGCCGCGGTCGCTGAGGCTGCTCCCGGGCCGCGTGCGGGCCGGACGGCTCACTGACGCGGGGGCAGACGAGCGTCCTGGAGCCGGAGGTGTGTCTGAATCTGTGTTTCGTCCGGGAATTAGCTGGATGGAAGCTGTGAAAGTTCACGAGGAAAGCGGAGACGGTGCAGGTTCTCGGAGGCTCGGGAAGATTAAGTTCATTTATCTGGTTCGGGAACCGCGGGGGGCGGCCGCACCTCCGCAGTTTGAGAGCGCGGGGCAGGCGGGTCTGAGGCGTTCGCTCATTTTCTTTTGCTGCAGCACCTGGAGGGCAGGGGTGTGTCTGGCAGAGCAGGGGCGGGGTGGAGGGGCCTCCCGTAGCCGGAGGGGGAGGTCCGAGCCTCGGTTTCCCCGTGGGGTGGGGAGTGAGGACAGCGCCTGCCTGGTGGGGGGTCTGTGGGGTTCCGGGAGGGAATGTGCAGGGAGCCCCTGGCAGGGGGCCTGGCCCACCCCCTGCCCCTTGTGTGTCAGCAGAAAGGCCCAGCCCCCGCTGAGGTGCTCCTCTGCTGGGCGGGGTGTGCTCCTGTGCGGGCCCCTCCCGGGCCTCCCCGGGGCCTAACCACTGACCCCCCTCCTCTCCCACCCAGCAGAGTGGAGCATTCTCTCTAAACTGTGGACACGCTGATCCCCGGGGCTTGCAGACATCCACTCTCCGGAACGACCCGGGACACCGCTGTCCTCAGTGCCCCCCGTGAGAGTGGAGGTCTCAGCCATGGGCCATCCGCGGAAGGAGACACAGGGAACTTTCTGGGCTTCCCTCCTCACGGCTGACTGCTATTTCTGCTTTCCCTGCGCCCGTGCAGGCTCCGATGCTGGAAGCACCTGCCGCCGGTCGGTTACACTTCTCTGTAACTGTGTACGTCCGTTTGAGGTAGAAACAATGTAAATTTTGTGTCTAAAGAGCTCCAAGGGGTAGAATATTCTGATTGAGTCAGAATCACATTTTAGTTAGTAGACTATTCTTCAGCACAACATAAATGTTTATGTGTATATTTATATCGCATATAAATGTGAATTAGATAGTAATATTTTACACAGGTCTACTTTTATACAACACGTGAGATGCTATAGGTAACAGAAATGTTACATGTTTGTGTATTATCTACATTTTCATAACCATCAATCGTCGAAGGGAGAATGCCCCTCTGCACACATGGGGTGGATGACATTGTGTTACCCTGGGTGCAGCCCGGGTGGCATCCCATCCAGGACGTGCCCTGAGGGGGTCAGGTGGAGAGGCTGTCCCCTGCTGAACCTCCCCTGATGCCCGTCACCTGTCACCTCCTTGGACCAGGAACCATGTGAGCACACTGCCCTGCTCTTAGCCACGCACCTTCCGCTCAGGGACTTGCAAACCCGAAACCCGCCTTCTGGGGATCTGAGCCCAGATCACAGCCACAAAGTAACATCTGATGAAACCCCGTCCAAACACCAACACAGAGTAGCAGATGGAGGGCATTTCTCCACGCATACAGGCTCACCCTCCCCAGTGCCCAAGCCCCGCCCCCCACCCCTCCCCTCCCTGCTCCTCCCTCTGTAACTGGCCCTCCCAGCCTCACCCCTCCCTGGCCCTCTGTCATAGGCTGGCCCTCTCCTCCTTGATGCTCCCCTGCCTGCTCCTCTCTTTCCTTCCCCTACCTCCCAGCCCCTACCCCTATAACTGCCCCTCCCTGCCCCTCCCTCTCTCACTGGCCCCCCCCCTCCCCTACCCCCAGGCCAGGCCCTCCCCGACCTCCCCTCCAGGCCTCTCTCAGGCAGAATGGCTGGCTGCTGTTCATCCTCTTCCCTGGTCTAGGCGAGGGGGGGCGACCTGCGTGGAGAGCGGGGGCTGACTGGGGGAGGAGAGGGGAGGGGCTGCTCGCACTACTTTCCCGCCTCACCCTAAAGGTCCTTGAAACTAGAGAGCACCCAGCAGCAGGGGCTGTGCACCCTGTGTGGTCAAACAGCCAGGCTCTGGCGGGGACAGACCTCCCCCTGCTCCTGGCCCTTTCTCCGCCTCTGTCTCCAGGGTGTAGGCTCTTTGGGGACACTCTGTGGGGACACTCCTCCGGGCTCCCAGAGAGGCTGCTGAGGGTGCTCTCCAAACCACACTCAACCCTGGGGCCCCAGGTGAGCTGGGCTCCCGACCCGGGGCTGCTCAGAATCCCATCCGTGGGGGGTCTGGTCCCGTCCTCTGACACTTGAGCTTGGCCCTGAGCCTGCTGCACGGGCCCCCCTGCTCTGGGGCCTGGGACGTGCCTCAGGGGCCAGCTAGCGCCTAGTCTCACCCAGGACACATTCCTTTCTAGAGCAGACGTCCTGTTAACAAAGGAAGGGACGAATGCGTGGAGACAGATGTGCAAGGGGCAGCCTCACGTCCGGAAGGGAACTTAGTGCGGTGACTCCAAGGTGTTACCTTCGGTTACTTCCGATTACTCCGGGGTGCACAACGCGGCTCACCGTGATAGCGTCCATCACGACGGCTCCGTACGCCTTTCCCCAAACGTACAAACAGTTTTCGTTTTCTTCTGACTTCAGTCCCTTTCAAACATGCAGCACATGTCCTGTCCCCACTGCAGTCACCTCGCTGGGGACCCAGACTTACTTTAAAACTGGACGTGTGTCCCTGCGGACCCCCGTACCCAGCTGCCACCCAGCAAGGCAGCAGCTGCGGCTCGTGGGGAAATGAGGGGTCCCGCAGCCGCACCCCAGCCACTGTCGGTGGAAGGAGCTAGGGGTCCCAGGAACAGAAATACGGGACAGCGCTTTCTGGGGGAAGGGAAGTCAGTCCCGGCCTGGCCGCCCGGTGACCGGAGCCTGGCCGGCACTGCCCGTCCCGAGGACATTTCTCACAGGATGACGTGGGCCGTGTCGAAAGTGCACACGCGTAGATCCCGGTAGAAAGGACTTTACGAAAACCGAGCAACAGGAAGACAGCCATCATCCAGCCAGGACACGGCCTGTCCCCCCGGGGACACTAACGTCCCATCCAAGTCCCAGAGCTGGTTCCGAAGTACAGATTGACCTGCATTCTTGAGGTGGCTTTGCAGGATCTGCCCACCCTCGGCATCCTGACTTCGGCATCCATGCTGTCGCCTGAAGAAGATTCTTGCCCCCATTCTACGCGGACCCCTGCAAAGACCCCATTATGAGCACGTGAGCACCCAGCTTAGCCTCCAGATCATCCTCCAGGGACCGTCTGCGTGAAGGTCCCTACGTCCCCCTTAACTGGCGCACGTAAAACCCTTCCTTTGTCTGGCTTCTGTCTGGGTGGTGTCTGTCCGCTCCACAGGCAGGAAGCAAACCCTTTCCCTTAACACGGCAGCCCCCAGGCAGCCCCGATCTTCGCAATGACATCTGCAGATCCGGATACACTGAGTTAAAATCCCAACTCCTCCCCTTGACCTGTGACTCAGGACACGCCCCCTGTCCCGTGTCCTGACGTGTCCGCCCCCCCCTCCCCGGTCAGCACCATCCTGGCCACTTGTGAGCCTGAGACACCTGTCTCTCTGCCTCGGGGCCTTTGCACCTGCGGTTCCCTCTGCCTGGACTGCACTTCCGGCCTGTGGGCAGGTGGCTCCTCTCCCCAGGCAGATCCCAGTCCCAGGAGCCTCCCAGACGACCCTGGATGAAGACCCTCTGCTGGGCCCTCCCGTCACTCCCTGAGCAGGGTCGTCTTTTCACCTCTTCACAGCCCTGAACGCTGTGGAGTCGCCTCATGCCCCTGTGTGGTCCCTTCGCCATCGTCTCCTCGCTGTCCTGGGACCGCAGCTCCAGCCTGGAAGGGCCGCTGGCCCAGAGCAGGTGCCGCAGGGAGTGTTTGTTGAATGACTGGAGGAAAGAAGGGACCCACACAGGTGGGCCCCCATTCCAGGCGACCCCGGGCTGTGGGAGGCCATGGGCTACACAGCCCGTCAGCAGGTGGGCCCCAGGCGGCAGGGCGGGGAGCCGCTCCCTGTCCCTGACCTGATGGCGTCCAGCCCACGCTCGGGAGGACGGCCGGCCGTGGGCGGAGGGCACCAAGCACAAGGGGGGCCGCGGACCCCAGAGGCCGCGGAACCGCACCCCCACTGGCAGAGCCAGAGGCGCAGCCGCTGCCGCCTCCCGTCGCTCCTAAACTGCGTTTCCACAGCGGCAGGGGGAGGAAGTGACAGCGGAGTGCCCCCACCTCGCGGTGAGCTCGCTCTGCCTCCTCCCTCCTCGGTGCCCGCGTCCTGAGCAGGTGCTCCGAGTGGGCCGCTATCGGAGCGCTGCACACAGGCCGCAGGGCGCCCGCGGGCTCCCAGGGCCCCACCATCCCATCCCCCCACGAGGCTCAGGGACCGGTCCGTGCGCCTCCAGAGCTCGGCTGTGACAGTCCCTGCGTGGAAGCGTGGCCCCGTGTGCCCACTGGCCTCTGCTCCCCTTGACCCGTCCCCTCCCCAAGCCCCTCTGCCTCCGACTGGCCCCAGGCTGGGGGGCGGGGCACCAGCATCAGGCTCCTCCCTTCTGGGCGGGGAGGGGACATCATGTCCTCCAGGGACCTTCCGTGCCCCACCCCACACCCCCACGTCCAGGAGAGCTGCTGTCCTTCAGATCAACACCCTGTGCTGAATCCACCCGAGTCCTTGATTTCCTCAGCAGACACTTTGAAGCCAAGGGCCCCTCCATCCAGAGCAAATGTCCGCTCGGCTGGCCCTGAGCCCCCAGGAGACCACCGTTACCAGGGGCAGCCCTCAGGGTCAAGAAGGTGGGAGAGGAGCGGGGAGGGATGGGGGGTCCGACGGCCGCCTCCCTCTGCACCCCTGCCTCCGGAACCAGGTCTGCCAGCTCGCAGACTGAGGAAAGTGGACGCGGAAGTCGAGGAAGGGCTGAGGAGAGACACGGGTGTGTCTCGGTCTGTGCGTCCCCACAGGATATGCCGGCTGTTATTCCAGCTCCTAGAATGAGCCAGAAAATGTCTCTGCAGAGGCAGTCACCCCTCCCACCAATCGATATTTAATGCAACCGTCACACTGAAAATTCATGGAGAAAATCTGCTCTATAACCGGTTGGCCTTCCATAGCGTCCAGCTCGGGGATTCTCCCTCTGCAGTGTGGAGGGAAGGCGGGGCCTGAGAACGTCCCGCCCATCTGGGGAATGCAGGAAATATAGCCTCCGTGTCTCTGTCCCTCAAGTCAGCCGCGTGCCCCTTCCCTCACGGGGCAGGAAGGAGGTGCTGGGCATGTGTGTCCTTCGGTCTGTGGGGACACGTGGCCAGGGCTCCTGGAGAGACGGCTGATTCTAAGCCTGGGGCCGGAAACACAGAAGGGGAGTGCGGAGTATCCGGTGGGGCCAGAGAGTGAGGACATGTGAACACACATGCACACACACTTGTACACACAGATGCACACCGATGCTTGCGCACACACGCACACACACAGAAATGTGTACACCCAGGCATACATGTGCAAGCACGCAGGTGCACATGCACCCACACAGATGCACACACAGGCACAGATACATGCACACGCATGCACACGCACGCACATGCACACGTGTACGCACATGGAGGTGCCCACACATGCATGCACGTATACACGCACACACAGATGCACGCACACGTGTACACAGGTACACATGCCCACACGTGCACACACCATCATGCACACACACAAGGACAAACAGACCACCTGAAGAGCGCTGGGCCAGACTAGAAGGATCCATCTCTTCGTCTGTGCTGCCCCCAGAGACCCCCGCGCGCCGGGGAGAGCCCCGGGCTCTGTCTTCAGTCAGGGTCAAGCTCGTCCACCTGTAAACATTCCTTAGAAAATGTGTGAGTACGTGTGGGGGGCTCGGGGTCGCAGTCAGAGACCCTGTTCTAAAGGGTCTTTTCAGGGGGTGCCTGGGGGGCTCAGTCAGTTAAACACCCAACTTGACTTCAGCTCAGGTCATGATATCATGGTTCATGAGTTCAAGCCCCACCTCAGGCTCTGTACTGACAGTGTGGAGCCTGCTTGGAATTCTCTCTGTCTGCCTCTCTCTTTGTCCCTCCCCTGATCGCTCTCTCTGCCTCAAAATAAATAGGTTTTAAAAATTAAATAAAAATAAATAGTCTTTCTAGAGATAGTTGGACATGGAGAAGCACATACGAGAACACACATGAACACGCACACGTACACACGCACACGCGCGCGTGCACACACACACGCTTACATTCCCCCGATGGTGGCACACATACACGCTTGCTATCGGACACCTTCCTTCTTAGATGAACAAATACCTCAGGGACTCTTCCCCATCGCCGCGGCGCCGCGCCCTCCCCCCAGAGAGACGCCCCGGATGTAGGTGGTCCCGTCAACAGACGCTTGTTTGGCCTTTTGTTACGACAAATAAGCCTACAATGAATGTCCTTGCACAGCCGTCCTTGCACACATTACAGCAGTATTTTTAATGCACGCCCCGGGTGTGCTGAGAATATTGCCCAATAATTTACTTAATGGATCCCTATTTTTAAACATTTAGATTGTCTCCAATTTTTCCACCATTAGAAACAACACTGCTATGATCATAAATCTTGGCACACACCTCTGATTACTTCCCTGGGATGAATTTCTAGAAGAAAGTGCTGGGTAAATACATGTCAGCCTTTAAACTGCTTCAAGCCCATTTTGCAAGGGCTGAGTCAGGGCCACCCTGCCTGGTAGCGCAGGTTGTGCACTGCTCAAGATGCCCAGGAGGGGGCGGAGGGGGCTGAGGAGGAGCCTGGTCCACTGGGCAGGTCTCTAAGTGTCCCCTGGAGCAGGTGGATTTTCTAGTCTGCACGAAGGTGCTGTAGGTGCTAGCAGGGACCAGGCTGGATTGTCAGAGGCAGAGTCTGGTCACAGAGGCCCCCAGGAGGCTTCAGGTACATGTCTGACCATCTCTCCCCTCTGCAATACCAACAGTCAATTAACCCTGAATCTTCTCTTTTCTGAGCCCCTGACCATGCAGGCTTCTCCAGCCAGCAATCCTTGAAGGACCTAGACTTTTCTTTCCTCTGAATTTTGGTGCCTTTCAGACCATAACGTATGAGAGGACCAAGGGGTGGGGGCCGTGGGAGCTCAAGAGATCCTGCCCACAGAAAGGAAGTTGTTGGCCATGGCCCAGGGGGACGCCCACCCTATAAGGCCACCTTCTGAGTTTAACATAAAGCTAAAAGCTGAAAGACTACATTTGAACTTAAATGCCCCAGTTTTTCAAAGTCAGCTTTCATGCAGACAAATTGAAGGACACGTATGTCCCCAGGCCGGGTCCACCTTCAGAGTTCTAAATGCAGCTGAACCGGCAGAATCGTTTGGAAGTGATGAGGGCTGGCGGAACCTTCCCGGGGTCCAGGGACAGCCCGGGCGCGAGCCCTTCCCTGTTCCACCCGTGCGGGGAGAAGGGCGTCATTTGCAGGAAGGCGCGTCCTAGAGGAACGGGGACCCCCAGCACAGGGCTCTTAGCGAAGACCCTTCTCCCATCCCACCTGCCCCCGTGGCCCAAGTACTCCCCTGTGTCACCAGCAGAGCTGAACGGTTACGCCGTCAGGATGGCCTGTGAGGACACTCTCCAGTCCCTCTCTCCGCTGGAGAGGATGCACCAGGAGGGGTCAAGGTCATGGCCCCCAGAGGCTCACAGCATGGAGACCTAGCTCCCTGGGAAGCCCCAGCTCGGACCCCTGGTTCCTGGGGTCCCTGGGGCGCACCGGTCTCTGGGGAGCCATCAGCCCGCCCGGCTGGCAGGGTCTCCTGTTAAGGAGCCACTGCACCTGGACGTGCGAGGCCCTTGGAAGGGGGCTGGGTCTGTGGACATCGGACGCCGGGAAGGCTTGGAGGAAAGAGCCGTGTCCCCTTCGAGGGGCTGGACTTGGGGCCACAGGTCGGTCGTGCAGTCCTGGGGCCCCTCTTTGGGCCGCCGGTCGGGGAGTTAATTAGCGCACACGCGGTGGTCTGCAAAGATGTGTCCAGCACCCAGGGGGCCGTGCATCCCTGAGACTCAGGCCTGTGCTCCGGGACATGGGCGCTGTGAGGGGCGCCCCCAGCCTGTTGCCTCGGGGTCACCCAGCTCCGTCCATGCTGCCAGGTTCCAGTTCCCGGTGCCAGGGGCTGGGTGCCGCAGGAGACCCCTCCCCAGGCTGCCCACCAGGATGACCAACAGACCCTGTGAACCTTCCTCCCTGGGCTCAGAGCCGACCTCCAGATGCACTTCCCCCAGGAGCCCCCGAGAGCAAATATACAGAAGCCGTGAAAAGCTTTGCAAACTGGATGGGGGTGGGGGGTTGGGAACAAGAATGCCACGTGGGGACCTTCTCCGTTCATCTTTGACAATATCCACCCTGGGAGACATCACATTTGGACTCTTTTACAAAGAGATTTATTGTAAGCATTTGGCTCATGTAGTTATGGGGGCTGAGACGTCCCAAGATGTGCAGTTGGCAAGTGGGAGACGCAGGAGAGCTGAGACGTGTCCCGGCTTGGAGACAGGCTGACGGAGAAGCACGTTCTCCCTACTCAGCATTTTTGTTCTAGGCGGGCTTTCAACTGATTAGATAAGGCCCACCCACTTGGGGAAAACCAATCCACTTTACTCAGTTCACAGAGGCTGATCTCATCCAGAAACACCCTCACAGATGCACCCAGATTCATGTTTAACCAAATATCAGTGCACCCCCCCCCAGTCAAACTGACACAAAATAATTATCACAGGTAGTACTTCTTTACCAGCTGCTAGAGGCCCTTTGGGTCTTTCTCTCTCTGTAAGCACTGTGACAGCGTGAAGCCACGGGACTGTGAGTGGGGGCAGGGACTGTGGCCTCGGGTTCCCCCACGCGCCCTCTCGTTGGGCCCAATGCTGTCACAAGGGTGCATTCACTGAACTCTAGGCTCCCTGTCATAGAGTGGACTCCTGCCCCTTCCCCTCCCTCCCTCCCCCCTTCTCTCCACTTCGGTTCCCGTCTCTGCCCAGAGGAAGGAAATACAAACGTGCAAGACCCCACCTCCCCGGACCAGCGGGCGGGGGTCCTGCCAGGTGCCCCCCGCGCCTCCGAAGACACTCCTCGTGCTGTTTCCTCTTCCTGGTCTGTCTCCGTCTCCATCTGTGTCTCTGTCTCTCTTTCACCCCAGCGCTCTCTTCCTGTGTCTGTCTCTGTCTCCCAGTCTCTGTTTCTCCATCTGTGTCTGACTCTGTGTCTTTCTCTCTCCCCCATCGTCTCTCTCTGTCTCCCTGTCTCCGTCTCTCTCTCTCTGTCTCTCTCTCTCTCTCTCTCTCAGATTTAGTCACGAGCCGACGGGGCCAAAGGTGATCATTAAAAGCCCATCATCTCAAAAGAGCTGCTTCTATCCAAATGGGGCCTTGAAAGCGCCTGAGGTCAGTGCGCATTCACTCCCCAGACAAAGGGGCTGAAAGCTCCCCGCTGTGAGGCGGATCTAGCACCACCCCCCCCCCCCCCCCCCCCCCCC
>NC_043713.1:88269635-88271350 GCF_006229205.1 Suricata suricatta
GTTCTTCTTTCTCAGTCATTTCGGTGAAAAATCAGAGTCTCACTGCTCCACCCAGGGCTCCGTGTCCACGCTGGGTGAGTCACTGACAGGGGAATCTGATGGTGCAGTTGGCTGGGCGCCGGTCACAGGGCCATCCCAGCTCGGGAGGAACCCAGCCCCCACCGCACAGGACGAGAGAGGGGACGGTGCCCCACGGAAACTGCAGGTTCAGGTCCTAGAAGGGGGTGGGTTGAGTGTAGATCCAGCAACACCAACAAATGCCTGTCATGCTTCTCGTCCCGGATCCCCTGTGTGCCCCTGCCTTCCTCCCCGTGCCTCCTCTGGGCCGGACCCCATCTCCCGTGCCTGCAGGGAACCCGCTGTCCTCATGGTGGGTGTGTGTGAGACCGTTAGGCCAGCTCTCAGGACACCTGCACCTCCACTCCCACCTGCGCAGTGACCCCGGCTCTTAGCACACACGCCTGCGGCTCCCAGGAGTCCGCTGGCACTTACAGGGCAGGAGAATGAATGACTGAACGGACTGGACACGAGTCAAGGCAATTTTCTGCTCAGGGAGTGGTCATGGAGGGAGTGAGCAAGGCCGCCCAGAGGGCTCACCCACACCGGGTGAGGGGGGGACTCTGCCCTGCACCTGCCTGACCCCGGCCGGGGGTGGGGACCTTGGGGCTGTCCCCAGATCAGGGGGTGCACTCTCCAGGGAAGCCCAGGCTCATGGCCGTCCTGATGCTCGGGAAAGAACTGAAATAACAGACAAGCTGGTTTCTCTCCAGAATTCCTGAGGCCACATCCCATAACTCTGGTGGCTGAGGGCCTTTTTTCAGGTAGCGTCTGCCGGCCGGGCCAGAAACCGTGTGAGGAGTCCACAAGGCTGACTCCCGGGGTGGAGTTCTAGAGAGTTCTAGAACTCTTCCTCCTCCTCTTCCTCCTCCTCCTCCTCCGGCAGCTTCCTCCTGGCTTCTCTTTGGGTGTGGCACGGACTTAGGCAGTTGTGAGGGACCCAGCCGGACTGTCAGGGGAAAACCCTCGGGTTATTTTTGGCGTCTGATAGTAACTCCCAGAAACCAAGGTGGTGGAGGCTCCACGTTGTCCTACGGCCTCCGACCAGACCGGGTTGTGCGAAGCCAGGTCTTGCAGCCGGACGCCTGCCCTTGCTTAGACCTGACCCAGTTTCATCGGGGGGGGGGGGTGACAGACCTGGGGCAGGACCTTCACTCCCTGCTCAGCGTGGCCCTGGCACTGGCCCCAGGACTGCGCTGGACCGTGGGTGCAGCCCATCCCCTCTGGTTCCTGCAGCGGACATGCCTGAGTGGGGGTGGCAGTGTCTCCACATAGGCTGTCAAGCCCCCACCACAGCAAGGGTGCCCCTCCAGGCCTGAGCTGCTGGTTAAGGAGCTAGGCCCTCACCCGAGAAACGGCTCGGGCACCCACGTCCTGATGAGCAGACGTGATGCAGCAGACGCTGAGGGGTAGCTGCTCTGGATGGGGGGATTCAGTGTAAACCCCCACAAGGGCTGCAAATCCCGGGGCCCCTGGGAGGGGGCCTTGGGTGGACCTGGCTGACGCCTTTCCTCACCTTCCTTTTCTTACAGCTCAGTGCCCCGTCACAGTGACCTGTGGCCCCCACGTCCCGCCTGCCGCCCCGCGAGGCCGAGCCACTGTCTGGGGACAGACCGAGGACAGAGAGCTTCCTCGGGGTGAGGGGCTCCTGGACCCGG
>NC_043713.1:88271450-88273461 GCF_006229205.1 Suricata suricatta
CCTTCTCCTCCTCCGGCAGCTTCCTCCTGGCTTCTCTTTGGGTGTGGCACGGACTTAGGCAGTTGTGAGGGACCCAGCCGGACTGTCAGGGGAAAACCCTCGGGTTATTTTTGGCGTCTGATAGTAACTCGCAGAAACCAAGGTGGTGGAGGCTCCACGTTGTCCTACGGCCTCCGACCGGACCGGGTTGTGCGAAGCCAGGTCTCGCAGCCGGACGCCTGCCCTTGCTTAGACCTGACCCAGTTTCATCGGGGGGGGGGGGGGACAGACCTGGGGCAGGACCTTCACTCCCTGCTCAGCGTGGCCCTGGCACTGGCCCCAGGACTGCGCTGGACCGTGGGTGCAGCCCATCCCCTCTGGTTCCTGCAGCGGACATGCCTGAGTGGGGGTGGCAGTGTCTCCACATAGGCTGTTGAGCCCCCACCACAGCAAAGGTGCCCCTCCAGGCCTGAGCTGCTGGTTAAGGAGCTAGGCCCCGAGAAACGGCTCGGGCACCCGCGTCCTGATGAGCAGACGTGATGCAGCAGACGCTGAGGGGTAGCTGCTCTGGACGGGGGGATTCAGTGTAAACCCCCACAAGGGCTACAAATCCCGGGGCCCCTGGGAGGGGACCTTGGGTGGACCCGGCTGAGGCCTTTCCTCACCTTCCTTTCCTTACAGCTCAGTGCCCCGTCCCAGTGACCTGTGGCCCCCACGTCCCACCTGCCGCCCCGCCAGGCCGAGCCACTGTCTGGGGACAGACCGAGGACAGAGAGCTTCCTCGGGGTGAGGGGCTCCCGGACCCGGCGGGCGGAGAACCCAGCAGGGCGGGGCATCCAGTCCGGGGCAGATCCCACACCTGTCCTGTACAGGAAGTCTGCCTCCAGGAGGGGGTGGGGATCAGAGCTCCCCTCCTGTGCATTAACAGGGAGCCCTGAGGCTGCCATGCCCGCATCCTTCTCCAGGGCCCACCGCAGCGTGGGGTCCAGGCCCAGGTCCCAGCATCCCCGCGTCCCCCAGGCAGGCTGGAGACCCTGATACCTTTCTGCGGGGACACAGCTCCTGGCCCCGCCCACCTGTCACAGGGTAACTACCCCTCCACCTGGGGCAGCGGCCCTGGTGGCCCATAAAGTGTGTGACGACCTCACGGCCCCCTCCACGTTCCAGCCCACCCGCGGTGTACCCGCTGCAGGGCCCAGGCCGGGTCAGCCCACCGCCTCGCTGCATCTGGGCCCCGCCTTCTCCCCTGTGCTCGTGCGGCCTACACCCCCGCCCCCCGTGCTGATGGGTTTCGGTGTGACTGGTTTTCACTCAGACACAAACCACGTGATAGCTAGATGCATGTACTCAACCACTTCGGTAATGTTTTCCCGAGACCCGGTTACTTAGAACCGTGTTGCTCACTTTCCAAGTCTTGGCGGATTTTCCAGACACCGATTTCTAGTTTAATTCCATAAAGGCCCAACAGTGTACTTTCATGATTTACAGTCTTTCGATTTTTATGGCCCAGATACGGCCTCACTCGGCGGCGCTCTGCAGGCACCCGAGAGCACGCGCGTCCTCCGTCACCTCGCGGAGTGTTCTGGAACGTCTGCTACTCCGGGAGCCTCGGGCGTGTGCGTGGGGCCATCCACCCTCACCGAGGGCCTGCTTTGCCTGAAATCAGCTGTGTCCTCCGGGTCCCCGCAGGGTCTGCGGGCAGGCCTCCCGCCTCCCTCCTGGGCTCGCGGAGTCCTGCCCGGTGTCCCGGTTTCCGTGGCTGAGCACGGCTGTTCTCGCACATTCTGCGCACGTGGCACGTGCGCGGAGCCGGGGAGCCCCTCCCGCTCGGAGCCCGCTCTGCCCCTGGATGCACAGCGGCGCCGCGAGCCTTCTCCCTGCCGCGTGCGCTTCCCCTGTCCCTTTTCCTGCTCCTCCGAGTTTAAGGGCAGTTGTTATTTCCCCCTTTATCTCGTTAGTTAACTTACGACTTGAACCTCATTCTGAGACATTTTCATGGTCAAAATCGGGTTTGAGACCTTCATCTTTAAAC
>NC_043713.1:88273561-88276639 GCF_006229205.1 Suricata suricatta
CCTTCTAGAAGCTCCAGGACCACGGAGCTTTGACTCCCAGCAGTGGGCCAGGCCCTCGAGCGGGCTAATGTTGGTTCGCTAACGTGTCATGTGTTCACCAGCCAAGCGAGTATTAAGGGCCAGCTGGTGTCAAGCACAAGGGATGTGGTGACGACCAGGGCAGACGGCAAGGCACCTGGGGGGTCAGCATCAGTGGAGGAGACGCGGCCCGTCACCGGCCAGAGGGCTGCCTCGTCCTGCTCCCTCCGCACAGTCATGCTTATGCTCCCGCTGCGTAATCCCTGTGCGGTTTCCCTGCCCTGGGTGGGCGTCCCGGCCCACACGGTCCCGAGTGAAGGGGAAAGGTCACAGAGAGCTGGGGTGGGGCTTCTAGGGGGGGGGTCCCAGGGCAAAGGTGCTGAGGGTCTGCAGGGTGTCGGGTGGCCGGGAGCAGAGGAGGGAGCAGGGAGAGGCTGACAGCAAGGTGGGGCCCTGGGGTCAGCAGGTGGCCAGGAGGGAGGAGAGGGGAGTGCCTGGGACGCTGGGGGAAGGGGCTGGGCCCAGAGGAGGGGCTCAGTCCAAGGAGTGAGCTGGTGGATGAACAAGGGAGCGAATGAATGAATGAGCTGGATGAACGAGTGAATGAATGGGATTCCCTCCCCATCACACCACACCGGGACCACCTGCCGGGACCTCTGGGCTGTTGCTGCAAAGCAAGGGGTATCAGGCCTCGCGGGGCCGCCCTCCTGTCCACGCGGAACCGCAGCACGGCGTCCCCGGGTCGAGGCATGGGGCCTGGGGCTTCGGGACAACTGTCAGGGAAGGAGAGGATCCTGGGACAACATCGGGTGACTTCGTATGCCTCAGACGGGGACCCTTCCCCTGTAGGGAGCCCTCCCCTCTGCCTCAGGGTCTGCTGTTGGTCCATCTGCCTGCCCTCACGAGGCCGCTGCTCTGTCCGGGACGCACCTGATGGGTGAGGACCTCTGGCTCTTAGGCCACAGGGACTTGGGGGAGCTGCAGAGCATGCCGGATACTGCTCTGCTCCGTGCTGTGCCGCAGAGGATAAATCCTGCACCTCTCTGAGCCTCATTCCCTTCGTCTGTAAAGTGGGGCTGAGCAGGGCTCCAGCCTGAGAGTCCTGCAGGGCGGGGCACACACAGAGCTCAGCCCGAGACTGACCAGACACAGCCCCCGCCCCTGGCACGGGCTCCAGCACTGCTGTCTGTCCCCCACTGTCACTAACTTTGTCCAACAGCAGAACACATCTGCCACAAACTGGTGACCCAACACAGTGGCTCTGTCCCGCCACAGCTGTGCTTACAGAATGACATCATTCACATAAGTGCCACTTCCCAGAGCTAATTTGGGGCTTTTATCCGAGGGCAGTAAGATTCACAGGAGACACGCAGTGTCTGAGTTCCGTCCGTTGCTTTCCGGAATCTCCGCCCTCCCCCTCCCGCCATCTGCACGGATGAACCCAAACTGTAGGGCTGGGGTTCAGGTCAGCACCCACGTGGGGTGACCAAGAGCCTCCTCTCCTGGCCTGGAGACAGGAGGAAACGAGGCTGCGAGGTGGATAATGGGAAGCCAAAAGGACTCACCCGAGCACCTGCAGGCCCCAGGCCCCGGGGACACTGGCTGCAGGTCTCTCTGGTCGCCCCTCACCTGCAGGGGGCAGTTGTGAGCAGCCCACAGGGGTTGGGGGGAAGGCTGTCCTCTCCCAGGGGCAGCTCAGGCCCTGTCCTCCACCACAAGCCAGTGCGTCCGTGGACTTGACACACACAGGCAGTCTCTCTTGATTTCAGTTTGCCTCGTGAATGAACTAAGTCCCCCAGGGAAGACAGCAGAAGTTCATCAGTGCTGTGAACTGTCATTCTCATCAGCGCCCTGCACGCCAAGCCTGATTACAGCTTTCGGGACAGCGACGAAGTGACTCACAGCCAGCAAGCCACCAGCTGGGGCTTGGCTGGGCGTCAGCGCGACAGTGAGGCGGGACGCAGCCCCTCAGCCCAGCCGGCCAGGCAGGGGTGGGCGCAGCGGAGCCCTGACCCGGGGAGTGGCCTGGAAGCCTGACCCCAGCCAGCCAGCACAGGTGCGGCCGGAGGGATGTCTGCCACATTCCAGGACGAGGGACAGACCCCCAGCAGCCCAGGGCCTCCAGGAGGGCAGAGCCCCATCCAAGGACGGTCCCCCTCCTCAGGCATCCCACCCCTGCATCCAGAGAGAAGTCCAGAAATATCTCTTAAATTTTTAAATGCTTTACTGGCAAAGACAATTTAACAACAACACCAAAAAAAAAAAAAAACCAGTCTTTTCAATAGAGCCTTTTTGTAAGTGGACGTCCATATGCAAAGCAGTGGCCTCAGCCTCTGAGTCACACCTGATACAAAACGACCCACAGATCTACATACATAAAATGTAAACATACAGGTTTTTAAGTTTATTTATGTATTTTGGGAGAGGGAGAGAGAGAGAGAGAATGTGCAGGAGCAGGGGAGGGGCAGAGAGAGAGGGAGGGAAAGAGAGAATCCCAAGCAGGCTCTGCCACGGTCAGCACAGAGCCCGATGTGGGGCTCCAACTCATAAATCATGAGATCGTGTCCTGAGCTGAAACCAAGAGTTGGACTCAACCGACTGAGCCACCCAGACGCCCCTAAAAATACAATTCTCTAAAAAAAGACGAGGTGGGAGAAAATTCTGTGAGCTGGGCCAGGCCAGGCACATTCATGAAGGGGATGTGGGTAAGTTCACGGCTGGTGTTGAAATCCTCCCGTGTATGCAGAGCAGCTGCGGCCGCCGGGCGTGTGCTGCTCCGGGCCCCGGGAGGAGGCTCGGAGCGAGAACACGTAAATAACACTTCAAGCTTCATAGGAGCAAAACAAAGCACGCAGTTTTTAAAACTGGCAAAAGATTGACACAGACACTGTACCAGAAAGCAGAGAAGTGACACGTTGGCACGCGATGACACTCAACGTGAGGGGTCGCTGGGAAAACGCCAACCGAGACCCCAGGAGGCACCAGCGCACCTACTACCAAGGCTGCGTTCTCAAAATCCGTTCACACGGGGAGGGCCAGGGAGGGCGGGGGGGGGGGGGG
>NC_043713.1:88276739-88286692 GCF_006229205.1 Suricata suricatta
GGCTACCTCTACTGAGAGGACGCGCTGCCCAACGTGCGAGGTGCTGCGAAGGGGCAGGGTGCCGGGAAGCACACATCACACGTTCCAGACACAGAACTCTCTGGAAGGATAAGAAGACGACTGATAACACGGATTGTCTGAGGAGGAAACTGGGAGACCGGGGACCTTGGAGGAGGCACCGCAGCGAGTGCCGTGGGGACTGTTGGGTCTGCACCATCTGTTCACAAAGAAGGGGACCGTGGAGTCACCGAGGGGCACGTGAAGGCTGAGGTCCTCGGATGTCAGGTGCCACGTCACATCAGCAGGGCCATTGGGGGCCGCGGGCTGGCTCTAGGTTGGGGCAGGGCTGGGGCTGGTCGGCAGATGGCCCTGGGGGCCCGGGACAGGGGCTGAGCCGGGAGCTGGGTGCAGGGTTAGCGGTCCACCCGTCGAACTTGAACTTCAGACAAGCGTCAGTGACGCTGAGTTTAGCAGGGCGCCGATGATGCACGGCGTGTACACACACAGACTGCGCCTGTTTGTCTGAGATTCAGATTTGTCTGCACTTGGCCTGAGAGCCGCTCGGGCGATCGGGGAAGGGGAGAGGAAGCCCCAGGACGGGGTGACGGGGACTCCAGCCACGCGGCCCAGGGACAGCCATCCAGCCCTCCGAGTAGAAGCTGGGAGGCTCCCCCACCAACCACTTGAACCCCAGGACAGGATGGGGACAGGGTGCTTCACGGGGTATTCCCAGGGTGCATGACCGCATCTGGGCACACGAGCAGCAAACACAGCACGGGTCCCCACGCCTACGTTGATATATTATTAAATACACAAATAAGTAATATGCCTGTACGCACTGTACAAAATCAGATCCATATAATACTATCTAATTCACATTTATATGCGATATAAATATACACATAAACATTTATGTTGTGCTGAAGAATAGTCAAATAACTAAAATGTGATTCTGACTCAATCAGAATATTCTACCCCTTGGAGCTCTTTAGACACAAAATTTACATTGTTTCTACCTCAAACGGACGTACACAGTTACAGAGAAGTGTAACCGAGCGGCGGCAGGTGCTTCCAGCATCGGAGCCTGCACGGGCGCAGGGAAGGCGGAAACAGCAGTCAGCCCGGAGGAGGGAAGCCCAGAAAGTTCCCTGTGTCTCCTTCCGCGGATGGCCCATGGCTGAGACCTCCACTCTCACGGGGGGCACTGAGGACAGTGGTGTCCCGGGTCGTTCCGGAGAGTGGATGTCTGCAAGCCCCGGGGATCAGCGTGTCCAGTTTAGAGAGAATGCTCCACTCTGCTGGGTGGGAGAGGAGGGGGGTCAGTGGTTAGGCCCCGGGGAGGCCCGGGAGGGGCCCGCACAGGAGCACACCCCGCCCAGCAGAGGAGCACCTCAGCGGGGGCTGGGCCTGTCTGCTGACACACAAGGGGCAAGGGGCGGGGGGTGGGCCAGGACCCCTGCCAGGCAGGCGCTGTCCTCACTCCCCGCCCCACAGGGAAACCGAGGCTTGGACCTCCCCCGGCTACGGGAGCCCCCTCTACCCCGCCCCTGCTCTGCCAGACACACCCCTGCCCTCCAGGTGCTGCAGCAAAAGAAAATGAGCGAACACGCTCAGACCGCTCCCAAACTGCGGAGGTGCGGCCGCCCCCCGCGGTTCCCGAACCAGATAAATAAACTTAATCTTCCCGAGCCTCCGAGAACCTGCACCGTCTCCACTTTCCTCGTGAACTTTCACAGCTTCCATCCAGCTAATTCCTGGACGAAACACAGCTTCAGACACACCTCCTCCTCCAGGATGCTCGTCTGCCCCCGCGCCAGTGAGCCGTCCGGCCCGCACGCGGCCCGGGAGCAGCCTCAGCGACCACGGCAGCAGCTCACGACCCCACCTCGTCCGTGAGCGAGCGTCCTTGGCCCGCGCCCGTGCTGCTCCCGGCGAGTGCCGCGGTCACTCAGAGGACAGCCCAGGTGACCGGGACAAAGGGGACGGCCAGCCCAGGACGAGGCGGGACAGCGACCCCGCAGGTGCGTGCAGGCGGCTCAGCTCTCCCCCCGGGCGGGGTCCTTGTGCCATGTTCCTGGAATCAGCTCTGTTTGGAACCTTCTGGCTCCCAAGGGGAAAGCTTGCTGGCATCCTGGGCGCTGGGAGGTGACAGCCCCGTGTCCCTGAGAGGAATGTGGACGCCCGGTGTGATGGCTCCACGGGGTCCTGGAGGGCAGCCGAGTGAGGCGGGTCCTGCTTCCGGGAGCAGCACCTGCTGTAACGGGGAGGGGGGGGGTCCTCCCCCGCTCTGTCCCTGTGGTCTGGGGGGGCAGAGTCCGCCCCTGGTGAGGTCATGTCACTCTGGCCAAAGCAGCCCAGAACATTCCATCCCCATGGCCAGTGATATGGATCCAGGGGCAGCAGGTGGCTGGATCTGCTGGGAGGACAGATGTGTCTCCGTGGATGTCACACTGAGGAGATCCAGCCCGCCCCAGCCAAGTGAGCCCCTCTTCCTGCATTGACCGCCTCCCACCAAACCTCCGGGTGGTGTAGACCCTGCTACCAGCCGGGGGGAGGGGGGGGTAGGCGAGGGCGGGGTCTCAGGCGCAGAGAATATGTGTGTCCCTGTCATTACTGTCCCGGGTGAGCGTGGGCCCTCTGTAGCGTCCTATGACAGGAGCGGTCTAACCGGCCCCGCGTGCTCCCTCCCTCGTGCCCAGAACAGCCCCCGAATCTCTGGGTGAGATTCTCGCGCCCATCTCACAGAGGAGGAGACTGAGGCCCAGCAGACTCCGGGGCACCGCAGCTCCCCAGCAGGTGCAGGAGGGGTTGGACTGGGCTGCTGGGAGCATGGGCTCCTGGCCCCTCACTGACGGGACCCGCAGGGCTGGCCGCCACCTGCCATCTCCCTGTGGCCTGGCGCCTTGACCAGCGCTTTCCAGCTGGGAAGGAATGTGGCTGTCACCTCCTGCCTGGGGGCAGGTGTCACTGTCATTGTCACCCTGAGCACACCCGGGGCTGTCTCTGCTGCTTGTAGATTCTGCTGAATCTTGTGAAGGCACCCTGGTCGGGCAGCCGTGCTCCCGGCCCTGCCCTCGGGAGGCTCCTGGCCTCACCCAGGGGACAGAGGAGGTGGGGCACTGAGGGTGGTGATGACAGGGGCGACCTCCTGTAAGGAGGGGCTTGG
The DNA here is from genome assembly GCF_006229205.1 of Suricata suricatta. Lineage (NCBI taxonomy): Eukaryota > Metazoa > Chordata > Mammalia > Carnivora > Herpestidae > Suricata > Suricata suricatta. The sequence continues at coordinate 88,279,906 of NC_043713.1, forward strand.
ACTTCCCCCAAGGCAGTGGGGAGCCATGGGAGTTGTAAAGGAAGGGCATTGTGCCCCTAGGGGCCAAGGGAGCCTGTTCATTGGTGCTGAGGCCTCTGCCATGTCCGCCCTCACAGCTGTGCCCTCCAGCCCCCGCCACGCCCCATCTGTCACCTTTGCCCTTAGGGGACAGCTGCCAGGAGGGCCACAGAGCGGCTGAGTTGTGCTGCAAAGCGCATCATTCAGGGCCCAATGTTGGGGCCAGAGGCTTGAGCTAGAAATAGACCGCAGTGACCCCACACAGTGTAGGCCATCCGACCGCGGCCCCGGGATCACCCTTCCTGTCGGGTAGGAGGAGGTCCTGGGCTGGGGGCTGATCCCCAACAAGGTCGCCTTGTGTGGCTCTCTGAGGGCCTTTGATGTGGGAGTCCCAGTTGCAGCCCCCTCCCCTCCAGGGGCCCGGGTCCATCCCTGCAGCCCCAGCCAGGAGGGGAGCAGATCGCGGTGGCCTGGGAGGGCCTGGGAATGAGCCAGCCCAGCAGGGACCCCCTGCGGCCTGGCCCTCCCCACCGGGCACTGACCTAGGGTGGTGACGCCGGTTTCCCAGGGCACAGTCAGCCTGCTGTGTGGAGAAAACAGAGTCGGGAAGCACCGACGGGGCACTCCCACTGCTGGTGGCCGTGCCCTGGGGTCCAGTGCTGGGGACACTGTGTCTGTGTGGTGGCCGTGCATGTGGGGTCCAGTGCCGGGGACACTGTGTGTCTGTGTGGTGTCCCTGCCGATGGCAGCAAATGGCGGGGACACTGTTTGTCTCGTGTGTGCACCTGTCCTTCCGCCCTGACCTCTCCAGGGAGGGGTTTCTGTTCCGAGAGCACTGCTCACACAGAGTGACAGCCTGGGACCGGGGAGAGCCCCCCTCCCCCTCCCCAGGGGCCCCTCTAGTGCCCCCCAAAGAGCCCCATGAGGCTGCAGCCCCAGGCCCCTGGTGGGCAGGAGTCTCAAGTCCCCCTGCACCCCGACCCCTGCCCATTGGTCCCGGGCGTCTGGAGGGCAGAGCTCCGTGGACACAGAGTCACTTTGGGGCCACACCGCACAGCATGCTCCCTGTCCTCTCCCACATACCCTGATCAAACCCCGGGACTGAGGGACTGAGGGACTGAGTGAGTGACCGGCAACAGGCTGGCCCGAGGACTGATGGCACTGAGCGTGGCCTGGAGCCGCTCCAAGGATGAGATAATTGGGGCCACACTGGAAACGTGCCCGTGTGTCCCCAGGGCTGCTTGAGGTCACTGTGTTCCTCTCCCAGCTTGTCCAGGTTCTGGAACATCCACTAAGCCCTCCGCTTTCTGAAATGAACAGGCCATGGCCTATGGCTGCAAACCCTCCAAGTTTGGGGAAAGCAGGTCCTGACTGCTGTAGACAGGTGCGTCCCAGGGGAGCTGCTCCCAGAGCCAGGGGCTGGGGTCCCAGGTTAGTGAAATATGCCGCTGTCCCGATGCATGGGGTCGGTTCCTGTGGGGCACCAGAGACAGTCCCTGCCCAGAGGGCCTGGCTTCTCCAGGGCTGTGGCAGGTGTGGACTTGGGGACAGGAAACAGTCCTTCCCAACAAGATTATAGGGAGGATGCAGGGGTGAGGGCGTTTCCTGCATCCTGGGGTGTGTGCACATATGTGCACGTGCACGTGTGAGTGCCACTGTGTGCACATGTATATGTATCTGTGTGTGTGCTCACGTGTGCGTTCACATGTACACAGATGTGTGTCTCTGCAGGATCGTGTGCATGTTCTGTGTGCATGTGCATATGTGTGGGTGTCTCTCTGCATGTGCTTATATATGTGTGTGCGTGTGTTCATGTGTGTGCACGTGTGCATGTGTGTGTGTCTGGGTCTGCTCTGTGCACCCCCTGACCAGGAGAGGGCAGGCAGAGAGCCGGTTCTGTTCTCTTTCCGGGCACTCTGGACCCCCACTGAGCTCACCCCTGGCACTGACCTTGGGGCTCTCACAGCCTTCCCTTCCGGGCCCAGAGCCTTCGCCCTCTCCTCCCTGGGCCACGTGCCGGAGCGGCCCAGCGGGCCTGCTCTGATGAACCCCGAGCCGAGCGGAGGTGGAGGCCCCACATCCCATCTGCCCGAGCGGATCCTGCACTTTGGGGCCCGGTCCTGAGGCGCTGAACCCCCGCACTGAGGAGGAAACAGCCTGGTGAACCAAGTTCAGCCCTGCTTGCAGGCACCCAGAGCCTCTTTCTGGGAGAGGTTTCTGTGTTCCCATCGGCTCTTCTAAACCCTCAGTGTAGACAGGGACCCTGAGGCCGAGCAGGAAGGGTGCAGAGCCGCGTCCTCACTGTCCTCCCTCGATCCGGATCAGGGACGGGATGTGCACAGGGAGGGGAGGGGGAAGCCGCTCCTGTGTTTGGAGTGTGGGGAGCAGTTTGCCAGGAGCGAGGCCGTGAAGGCGGCAGAGCGGGACCCCACTTTCCAGCTCGCACGCCCCCTTCTGCTGGGAGAGCGTGCTCCCACCCGAGGCCGACTTGGCGGGGCCGTCACCTGGCCTCACTTAGAAGCCTCCAGAAGGCCCGGTTAGTAATGCAGATCCCAGGTCACAGCCCAGACTCCCAGGGCAGAGGACAGCGTGGGGGAGAGCAGGACACTTGCATGGCCCAGGCCCCAGGTCGCTCGTGTCCCCAGAGTGTGAGAACCAGTGCGTAGGCGTGAGCTGGCGGCCCGTGCCGCTGAAGGGCTCGCTCACTCGCTCACTCGTTCACCAGATCCCTCGTTCAGGACGCCCCGGTGCTGGGGACACAGCGGCGGGGGAGTGGACCCGGGCCCCAGGCCGTGGCTCTCACGTTCTGGCAGGGGCCGTGCAGGAAGCAGACGGCCTGAAGGGGTGACCTGCGGAGGGGGACTGAAGGGCAAGCCAGACCGAGGGCCCTACGCCCAAGGGCACAGCTCAGGCGGTCCACGAGGGACGACGTGCGGGAACCCAGTGGCCACCAGAAGGTCCCGCGGCCTCACCGGGAGCACAACTGGGTTGGGTTTCAGGCCCCGGGTCCACAACGGCAGGACGCAGAACGAACCCCGCGCAGCCCTCCCCGTCCTGAGGCGCTGCCGTCTGCGCGGGAGGCCGTTCGGACGCCAGCTGCTGCCGCATCAGCCACCACGCCATCAGTATTAATTATGGATGCTGCTGGAATTGCTCCTGCACGGTCGGGCCCATCCGACATACATGGCGGCACAAACGACCCAGCAAATCAGAGGCAATGGGGGGAAGCTCCCGCCGTCAGGGGCGCACAGGATGAGCATCTGCTGGCCGAGTGCACCCCGCCCCCCCATCCCTGTGACCCAGACAGCACTGAGCCCCAGGCCTTCCCCGAGGGATTCCGAACGAGCAGATCCACGGGCCTGTAACCCAGGGGACCGTTCTGTCATCAGGACAGGCTCACTGAGACCTACTGTGTGCCTGGCGCCCTGCCAGGCATGAAGCAGGCTGTGCCCAGGGCAGGGCCGTGTCCTGAGCCCCTGTGTCCCGGGCAGTCAGGGGCACTGGGGTCACGGGGACTCCTACAGCTTTGCCTGGTGCGGCAGAGGGCACGTGGGCGGGTCCTCCTGAATGGGGCAGCCTCGGGGGACACGGGCCAGGGAGGGAGTCGCGTTTGCTCTGAGCACAGTTTGCTGTCACTGGTCCCGAGGCAGGTTCAGCGGCCGCCAGGGCCTCAGATGGGACCGCGTGTCCTCGGATGCGAGTCTCTCGGGATCAGGTCACACCCGCGGAGCAGCGCGGGGATGTAACTCCTTCCACGTCCCGGCTCCTGGGGGGGCTGGTGGTCCCAGCGGGCAGAGCCCGAGTCGTGCAGATTTGGACCATATGTGTAGTGACCCGGGGGGATGAGAGCGTGGGCAGAGCCTGTTTCGGTGTAAGGCGCCTACCCCCATCCAGGAGAGCCCGCCAGGGGCCGGGCCGCCACAGGCTGACGAGCAGGGTTTCTCCTAAGGGTCCCGTGAGGAGCAGGCGCTATGCCGTCAGGGCCGTGCATGTCCAGCCCCGGCTCTGGGAGAGGCAGCACCTGCCTGCCTCGGAGCCACCACCAGGGGCAGGCCAGCTCCAGAACACCCAGACTGTGAGTGGGGTGCCCACCTGCTGGCGGGAGATGCCTACCATGCAGGAAACAGGGTGGCCTTAGACATGGAAGGAGGAAACAGCCAGAAACACCCGCCTCCGCACCTCGAGCTGTTGCTGGATCTGAATGCGGGTGAGTCCCCTCTCTGAGGCCGGCTCACAGAATAAGCACTGGAGGAAATTTCATTTAATTTTCTTGAATCTTGGGGAAAATGGTGGCTAGCGTGGAGGTCTCCCACTAAACTCGAAGGGCCTTTTCTGGACCTTCTCTCTACACACAAATCAGAAAGCTCTTGTGTCCCCACCCCCTGGTGTGAACAGCTCAGCCTGCAGCTCAGACAATGGCACCTGCCCTGGAATTTCCCTGAGGCTTCTCCCTGGAGACCTGGCGGCCAGTAATGGACACTGCAGTCCCCAGAGCACAGGCCCAGGCCCGCTGGGGCAGGGCTGCCGCTGTCCTGGCTGAGTCTTCCCATGGGGGTCCTGGGATGTTTGTCCCTAGATGTGAGCCTCCACCAGCCCTGGGCTGTCACCATGGACAGTGACTCAGTGTAGGAGGGAGGCACGACAGGGAGAGGGGAAGGGAGCCCTGGAGGACACTGGAGCTCCAGGGATGCTGAGCTAAGCCGAAGGGTCCAGTCAGGGGAGGAAGAGCCCCCCAGGGGACAGAGGAGGACGAGGGCACCCATCTGGGAGGGCACAGGACAGAGGGCTCCTGAGCATGCAGTGTCCAGAGAGGAGACCTGGAGTGTGGTGGACAGTGTGAGGTTGAATTTATGATTGTAAAGTAAATGGGGGTGCCTGCGCAGCTCAGTCGGTTGGGCATCCAACTTCGGCTCAGGTCATGATCTCACAGTTCATGGGTTCGAGCCCCATGTCGGGCTCTATGCTGACAGCTCAGAGCCTGGAGCTGCTTCAGATTCTGTGTCTCCCTCTCTCCCTGCCCCTCCCCCACTCACACTCTGTCTCTCTCTCATAAATAAACATTGAAAAATGCTTTTTTTTTAAATAAAGGAAATGAAGAAACAAGGGGGTTTCCAACTCGAGGGTAAAAGAAATGCTTAGAAAATAAGAAGACCCACCTTCCTCCTCCTACCTGAGCAGTGGTGGGACTCAGAGATGTGGACAGTGAAGGGGGGCTGGCCCACGGAGGGGTGGGTGTGTGTGGACCATGGGGAGGGGCTGGCGCCCAAGAGTGACCTTGCAGGCCCAGGGGTCCGGGGTCTGTGGCGGGAGAAGGGCCCCGTCCTCCTGCTTGCCCCTCCAGCCTCCACGTTCCTGCTCTGCATTCTGGACATTTCCTCACTGGGCAGCTCAGGGTTGCAGGACTCCTGCCTCGATGGTCACCAGGTGCTGCCCTGTCCAACGGTGACCCGTCCTGTCCCACGGGGGGACCCTCTCACCCGCAGGACCATGAAGACCTGTGGTCTGGGAATTCTCTTCTCTTCCTCCCCCATTTGCAGATTCTCAGTCTCTGCCCCACCCACCCCTCCACTTTGTGTTTCTCCCTCTGGCGGGCTCCCCGTCACACGGCGGTGCAGGGGAGCAGGCTGCAAGGCCCGCGGGATGGGACACCTGCGGTCAGGTCCCTGGGAAGTCCCCCCTGACGGCACCTGGTCAGCCTCCTCCTCTCGCCAGTGGGGGCTCTGGCTGCCCTGGGTGGATCTGCTGGCTTCCGGCCCCGAGATCTCCAGACACCTCGACTGTGCCCCTCCCCCACAGCTTCGTCAGCCTGGGTTAAGGCCTATCACGGTCTCCTTGCATCTTTCTAGTGGGTGTTCGGGACCCGGGTGGTGTGCCCAGCCTGCATCTCGGGCCGGGAATCCTGACTGCTGGGAGACCTGGGGTGTAGACCCTCATGGTCCACACCCGGGCATGCGGAGTGAGCGGGGGCAGCTGGCCACCGGTGGCTGGGATCATGCAGTGTATGCAGATCCGGCGGATCTAGGGGCCGGCCCCAGGCTGTGTGTTCCCGAGGGTCCTCAGCAGGGCTGATACCTCACTGAGGACCAGGGACCCGAGGGATCCGAGGGACGGCACCCAGGCCCGCGGGAGACAGACACACAGCCGCGTGTGTCAGCCGGGCAGGCACCTCTCACCAGCCCCACACAGGTGTCCCTCATAGGTCCGTGGCTCCCTCACCTGCAGGGCCAGCCACCCGGCCTTCCTCTGCGCGGGCATGAGTGCCATGTTGCTGGGCAGAGGACCCCCAGCCCAGTGCACTGTTCCTGTCCCCTTCCCTGCCCTGTCCTTCCCGGGGGCCGCGGTCACACCCGCAGCCACGGTCAGCACCCCGGTGACCCCACTGTGCTCTGAGCCCCGTCATGCACGGATGGGCTAAAGCCAGAAGGAAGCAGAGGGAAGGGGCCAGGGCGCCACAGGCCGCAGGCCGGCCCGGGGGTCACAGTGCGCACCTGGCCGCCTCTGGGCGGAGGTGAGACAGGGGAGGGGGGCGGGAAGCCCACCCTCAGGGGCCGTCCAGCTGGGGAATCGGCAGCTCTCGTCCACAGCGTGGCTTTCTGGTCCGGCAACAGGTTGGGACACCTGGCGACCCTGGAACCCCGTCCCGTGTGGCAGCGGGAGGACCTGGGAGCCGCCCACAGCCCGCAGGAGGACTCGGTGCGCCCTGACACGCCGCCGGCGGCACGCGGGTGTGCGAGGCCTGCCCGGCGTGCGAGGCCGGCCCCGCGTGGCC
>NC_043713.1:88286792-88307952 GCF_006229205.1 Suricata suricatta
CGTGCGAGGCCGGCCCCGCGTGGCCGTGAGCACGCGCTCCCTCACACGGGCGGGCCTGCCCTGGGCGCCGCGGCCGCGGGAGGACGATCCTGCCGGCAGGAAACCAGGAAGGAGCAGGGACCGGGGCCCAGGGCAGGAGGCGCCGAGCTGCGGGTGCGTGCGCTCGCCTGCGTGCAGACGGGACCTCGAGACACGAATTTAATTCCCGCTAACACCTTAGTCAAAGGCTCCTGTCAGGGGAGAGTATCCGATCAGCTCCCAAAATGAGCAATTAGAGAAATTGCCTTCTAAGTGAAGAGCCTGTGGCAAAGTAATTTAATTCGGGAAAATAGAATTGACGGCACAGGCAGCTGGCAGGACGGAGAAGGTGGGCTGCTCCCCACGGTGGGGGTGGGGGAGCCTGGGACCCGCAGGCACCGGCCCACCGGGGCAGGGACCCCGCCTCAGAGGGCGGCCGGGGTCCCAGCGGCGCCTCAGCCTCAGGTTCTGGTTCAGGACCACATGTTCTGGGTTTCCCGCACGGCTCGCCGGCCACTCGGCCCACAGAGCAGGGAACGTGGGGGGCCGTGGGCAGGAACCCCACACATGGTGGTGTGGCCGCAGGGTGGCGAGGTGGAGTGGGATGGCGGCCGGCAGCCCACAGGGGCCATTCGGGGCAGGAGCGATAGCCACCCCCTGCTGGGCGGACCGGCCAGCGCCAGGGGCCTTCATGGGCTCAGCCCGAGTCACAGCCCATGCCCACATGGCCAAACACAGGCTGGACTTCACCCCATGTGCCCCTGGGCCCAGACTGTAGAGGCCCCAAGGCGGGGAAGATCCCTCACCAACCTGGGGCCCCTAGGGCGGCCTGGCCCAGATGATTGCGGGAGAAATCAGGGTAAACTGAGGAAACAGCCTCTCCCCTGTTCTGCTGAGCCCTCTCATCTAGACCTGCAGAAAACAGGATCCTTTCCACCCAGGATGCCAAGACCTCTGTTGGCCATCGGAGTCCCTGAACTGAAACCTAGAGTCACTTTCCAGGAGTGACACCAAGGAGGGGGCAGCATCACTGGCTCCTGCGTTTCATACCCTCCATCCAGTCACAGCCCACCGGCTCCCTGGGAAGCTCCCCGGGGGTCTCCCCGGCCCCCCCAGGACACAGCTGCCCGGCCAGCCCTCAGCCTGTGTCCCCAGGGAGCCACTGTGGGACAGGGCCCCTCCTCCCTGTGCTCCTGCAGCGGGTCAGCCCCATTCAGAAGAGACTGGAGCCCTCCCTGCCCCCCTCTCCCCTCCCCTCTCCCCTCTTCCCCTCTCCTGGGCGACACCCCAGGCCCACTCTGGCCCAGGTGCTGGGACGGTGGCCTCTCTGCACGGCCGTGGGTGAGCGCCGTTAGAGATGGACGACACGGTGGAGGGCCACGTGTCCCTTGTTTTTCAGGAGCCCAGAAGCCTCGGGGACCAGCTCTGTCACCCAGGCTCATCAGTTACTCCAGTGCGGGAGCATCCAGGCCACCACTCTCTCCATGAGGATGGCCACCCTGGGGTCAAAGCAGCCACCAGGAGGGTCACCCCGTGTCCCCACAACAGGAGAGCGCTGGGGCCATGAGTCCTTCCTCAGACAGACGGTTCAACCACTGGCCTGGCACCTGGGGCTCCAGCAACGGGTTTCGGCCAACACCTGCCGGGGAGCAAAGTGAGCGGCAGAGCTCGTGGGGGTGACGGGGGGGGGGCGCGGGGGGCCCCGGGGGTCAGCCCACCACAGAGCAGGGCACTGGGGTGGGGGGCCCGCGGGAGGTGAGGTGACCCAGTCACACTCACAGGTTCCATGCTGGATTGGGACCGAGGGTTTGTGTACCGAGGACACTGGCGGACAGTGGGAACGCTGGGCTGGGAGCAGGTCGGGCAGCAGCGGGGGTGAGGCCGGTGGACGCGTGGCTTCAGGTGGGAGGAAGGATGTTCTCGAGGCTGCGTGAAGGTGTTGACGAAGGCTCAGGCCGGGACAGCGGAAGCCGGCCCCCGGGGAGGGCTGGGGCCCCAGGTGCTCAGTGCGCTGCGGCATCCCGGTGGGGACGCAGGAGGCCTGCCGGGCGGACGACAGCGCAGCTCGGACCAGGAGGCGCCCTACGTGCAGCAGCCTCGGCCGTGGGTACGCTGCACGTGCAGAGGGGACGGCGGGGGGGGGGGGCCCAGGGCAAGGCCCGGGGACCTTCTGTGTTTAGACGTTTAACAAGGAGGAGGGAGAGCTGTCCAGGGGACACAGAGGAGGCCTGGGGACAAGAGGTGGAGGGCCCGGGAAGAGAAGGGCCGGCCCACGTCCGCATCTCTACACGGTGGCTGATTCCACCTGCAGGCTGGACGGCATCCTGAACCACATCCCCAGTGTGCGGCGGCCCTAAGTGTGGAAGACAGGTGCGTCCGAGCAAAGAAGCTGTCGCCCCAGGGCCAGATGCTCAGGGACGCGGCTCCTGAGACGACGTCAGACTCTCTGGCTCCTTCACATCACCCACTTAGCGACCAGACCCCAGCACTGCCCACGGGGCCCCGCCCCCAGCCTCGGAAAAGGTGGGACTGCTTGTCTGGTGGGCCCACAAGCCACACGGTCATTTCCCATTGGCAGAAAACACAGAGGCCCTCCGTCAACAGGGTGACACCATGTTTTCGTGCCTCACCCCTGCCCATCAGGGGCTCTGTCATCTGACCACGGCCATTGAGGCCAACGCACTGTGCAGCTGAGTCCCACGAAGCTTCCCCACAATGGCCTGTTACCTGAGTCCTTCGAGCCAGGCCCGCCCCCGGGGACCCACGCTGCCCACACTGGGCTGGGGGAGGCTCGGGACTGTCCCCGCCGGCCCCACCGCCTGCTCCCCCATGGCCTGCTCCCCACGGCTGCTCCCCCACGGCTGCTCCCCACGGCTGCTCCCCACGGCCTGCTCCCCAGGGCCTGCTCCCCAGGGCCCGACTCCTAACAACCAGCTGCCATCAGTCCCAGGCTGGCTGGGTCAGCCCCTCACAGGAAGGGTGCTGGGCTGGGCTGCGCTCTGTTGGCTCCCGTTCCATCCCAACCTCATCCACAGGCACTGGGGACGTTTTTCACGGTCTGAGTAAGAAATGACAATTCTGACTCCTCCGCCGAGACCGGTCATAGATGGACCAGAATATCTCTAGTCATGGCAAAGCCCCAAAATCCATGCGGCGTGCCGAACCGGGGCCTCCCGCTCAGCTCATCCGAGGATTTTAAATGCAGGAGTTCCCGGAGCGAAACCTCACGTGGGCCCCCCCGGAGCTCGCCCCCACGCCCGGCGCTAGCCAGCACCTGCTCTGCGGCGAACACAAAGCAGCCACGGCGGGGCTTCTCCGTCCAGCGGGCAGTATCCAAAACGAGGCTTCAAAACACATCACACGCGATATTGCCTCTCATCATAAATTATGTACGTTTCCTTAGAAACAACACAGAAATTAGAACGAGACGGCACACAATGAACATGAAGTATGCGTTTAATTCTATCATAAGTAGACTTAGAAGTATTCCCAGGATGGCTTGAAGTGATCACTTGTGGAAGAAACGTCTCTAACCCGTTTTTACTTCTATCTCATTTGTCCGCTGGGTGGATTCCCTATGAAATGCAAACCAAACAATTACAGCGGAACCTGCATCGCATGCGGCTGGAGGGAAATAACCCCAAATCCCAGTGGAATTTTAATTAGAACGAATGCATCTCAGAGCTGCACTCCGGAAAAATCTACAGCAGGACTGCGATGCCATTACAGAGGACCTTCGCTTCACACTCCTGTTTATCTAATTTAATAATCCAGGCCAAGGGTGTCTCCTGGACTCTTTCTCCCTTCACAGCTCCTACCCGCTGAATTTCATAATAAAACAGAAGCGTCAGACCATCTGGTTCCAGGAAGAGGCCGTGACAAATTAACCCACAGGGACTCCGGCGAAGTGGAAAAACCAGCCACCGAACATCAGCAACCCGGCTGCCCGTAGAGAGATGCCGAGAAGCCCAGTAAGGCTGGGAGGCCCAGGCGGCCCGGACGACCCTCAGCCCCTCCTGCTCCAGAGAAAGCAAAGCGCCGAGGCCTGAGGGCGGGCGGCTCAGTGTGCCCTCGCGGAGGGCGGCCGTCCGCCGCTGTGATGTGGCCACGCGTCTGCAGCCCACGCACCACAGGAGGACGAACAACTCAGAACTGAGTGAGGAAGAAAAGCCACGCTCGGGCGGAAGAGGCTTCCACAAGCCCTCGAAGGCTGTCTCCAGCCCTGTGTGACCAACAGATGTCAGCATTTGACCAGCGAGTGTGTGCAAAGTAAGCCGCTGGGTCCTGTGAACACACATGGAGACTGTGACCTTGGGCCACAAGCTCGGTCCCCGAGGCACTCACACTCCACCCGGAAGTGCCCGGCACCGTGATGACTGAATTGATGATCTTCTGCGCCTGTCTCTGCGTTTAGAGTTTGCAAGCACCTGGCCATCGTCGAGGTGGCCCGCAAGCCCGTGGGGTGAGTGTTGTCACAGATTCTCACACCTGTAAGGACTCTCCAAGGTCAGCTAACCTGACCCCCGCTGACCCTCGGGCACGTCTGCCGGCACAGGATGAAGCGAACGTTCCAAGGCGAGGACGTGACCGGCCGCCAAGGGCCCTGCTCTGCGCCTTCGTCCCTGCGAGCGCCCAGGCTGGTGGGACGGCTCGCAGGAGCGTGTCCCCAGGAGGCCTAGAGACTCCGCGGCCCGAGGGGGGCCCGGGGCACCACGGGCATGTGACGCGGAACCGGTGAGTGCCGGCAGGACTGGGAGCAGTCTGGCGAGGGAAGAGCGGTTGGAAAGCCGGTGAGGTCGTGCCGGCGGTCAGCGAGGGCGCAGCCGCACGGCGGTGAGATCCAGCCGCCCAGCCGCTCCCGACGCAGCCGTCCCCTCGCGCTTCCGAGTCGGACCTGCCTCGAGGGAGGGACACGGGAGGCTCTGGTTCCTGCCCCAGAGAAGGCGGCCTCGGCCCTCTACGCGCATCTGCCCCGAGACCTGGGAAAGTCTCAGCCAAACAGGTGGGGACTGTCAGCTAGGTAAAGTCGGAGAAAATAATGGGAAACAAAACACAAGAACCCCTGAGATGGCGGGGGGCGGGGCCGTGCGAGCCGGGGGCTTGACTTCGGCCTTATCGTCAGTGGTGCTAGAGATTTGCTGTTTGAGAACTTTCATTCCTCCAGAAATCACAAAATAGGAGAGGGGGACATCACAGGAAAATAACTGGGCTTTTTGGGTCCAGGGTGGGGTGTAGATTGGGTGTAGGGGGTGGGCCGCTGGAGTCAGGGGTGGGGTGTAGGTATGGGGGGGCTCATGCGGGCCGGGGGCTTGTTTGCTCCAGGGGCCTCTCCTGATATTTAAAGGCCATTGAAAAACCTCCGGTGACAAACCCTATCTCTTAAGCCCAAAGGCTCCTGATGTTCAACCATAACAATACTTTCTCCTGTGGCTTCTGGAATTGTTGATTTGCAGAGAAAATAAAACCCTCTCCCACTTTAATTTTGGAGGGACTACAGTCAAAACCCTAACAAAACTTAAAAAATCAAAGTAAATTCTGGGGACGGTGCTTGTTCCTCCTTCCATCAGACTTGCTCTCTTCCGAGCACGGAGGATCCCCCAAGCGAAGGGAGCACAGTTCGCAGGGGCCCGAACAAGGGCGCCGGCCCTCAGGACGGTGTTCCCAGCCACCCCTCCGACGGGGGCGACCCGGCAGCCAGCCCGCCGCTCTCAGCGCCTAACTCGACGGTTCACGTTGAAAATTTAATTCTCCTCTGTCACTTGGCCCAGACAGCACGTCACTCTGAACGGCATGAAAGGAATTCTTAAATGCAGCTGAGATGTTTGGGAAAATTTTCTTCTCTGAATCTCACTAGGAATTCTTTTCCTCAAAACCCCGCATGGGGAGCTGTGCACAGAGAGGCTGGGGCGCGGGGCTTTGCCACGGACCTGGCCACGTAAAGCTTCGGCTGACGGAAGACCCTGGCCGGCACACCCCTCAGGCGTCCACGGCCACCGCGAGCGGGGGAAGGCAGGCTCCCGGGGACAGGCTCTGCCCCGCAGTGACCGGCTCCCGGCCCTCGGCTGGCGGACTGCAACCCGAGCTCGGCGCTGTCACTGCGTCCCTGGAACTGATGACCGGCCAAATCTGTGCTGGGCAGGACGGCCGGCGCCCCCGGCCTTGCACCCCCTGGTGCACACGTCCCGTGCATGCCCTGATGCCCGGGTGCGGGGAGAGACTTTGACGTGATGGGACTGCACTCCTGGAACGAGGTGAGACGTTTGTTGTTTTCTGTTTTCTGTTTTTACACCAAAGGGGATGTTTCCAACATAATTGAGGTTGCTGATCGGCCGACGGGGGGCTCTTTTATAGAGAATCCAATGCGCGCGTGCACTGAGCCCCCTCACCAAGTGGAGACCAAGGTCACAGGACAGGCCACGGGCCCGAGTCACGCAGGACGAGGGGTCCGGACAGCCCTGGCGCCCCCCGGCAGGATGGATGACAGGCTGGGCATCAGGGAAGGACAGGTCATCGGTGGCGCAGCCATCCCGCTGCTTTGCTCTCTGCGGTCCCCCCAGCACACAGCAGGCAGTCAGATAATACCTGATGGCAGGACGGAGCCACGAGCAGCGGGGACGCACGGAGCTCTGTGTGGATCTCACATCCCTCTTTCCGAAGCGCTTAAAGCGCCCCCCCCCATCCCCGTCTTCACGTGAGCTCAGGGCCTGAGTGTGACTGGCCCAGGACGAGGTCATCCCCGGCGCTCAGCGCTGATCGCGATCACGGATGAGCCCGCAGGCAGGACAGCGGGAGAGGCTTGGCATCTGGGATCGGATTTTATTTTCCGCTAAAATTGCCCAGGGCACGTCTCCCGGGGAAAGGTGAGTCACCCCAGAGCTGCACCCTTGTCCCCGGGGAAGGATGAAGGCCAGGAAGAGACCTCCCAGAGAGGGTCCTTTCTCCTCCTGTCGCCTCGCAGCCACCCCACAGCAGGTGGGCACCTGAAGCTCAGGACCCACTCACGGCGAGGCGGGGCCACGTGCCGGCTGCCCCTGGACAGAAATGAGGGGTGCCTGGCCATGTGGGGGCCCAGCAAACGCTTCCGAGAGGAGGACCGCCCAGCCAGCGCCTAAAAGGACACACAGGGGTCAGCCACACGGATGGGGGGAGCGAAGTGCCAGACGGAGGGAAGCGTGTGCAGGAGGGAGCAGCCCCCCCCAGGCACACGGCAGCAGCTTGGGGGGGTGTGACATGAGGGCTGCGTCTCGAGGCGTGTGGGGAGGTGGGGGGGACCTGTACGCAGAGGTGGCCCCATGTGCTGTGAGAAGTCTCTCCCTGGCTGGCAATGGCTCCTCAACACGCGTCCCAGATGGACAGCACTGGTGTCACCGTGGGGTGACCGCAAGGACAGCCTCCCCGGAAGTACCCAATCCGAGCCTGCACGGTACATGCTCCGGTGATTCATAAGCACCTGGGTGTCAGGAAAGGACTGAGCCGAGGCTGTTGCAATGATCCGGGCCAGAGACGACGCTGGCTCTCACCCCCAGCAGAAGGGCTGGAGCCCACAGACAAACGCCAGCAGGTGGGCCCGCGGGCCCGGTGTTGGATGGGAGACGGCCAAGTTCCCAGCCAGGGAACCACGGGCTCGAGCCTAAAGACCTGGTTTAGGAACAAGGCGGTCCTTGGGGACTGTGGTCAGAGTGATCCCAGGGGTGAGGGGCAGGTGGGGTGGGGCAGAGACCACATTTCAGAAGCTGAGGGAGGAAGAGGCCACAGGACAGGAACACCGTGGGGACATCCACCTGAGAGGAACTGGACTGTGAAGTGCAGGGGGTAGGAAGGCGGGGTGGGGAGCTGCCAGGTAAGTGTCGGCAGCACCAGTGCTCAGAGCGGGACCAGGGTTGACAGCGGACAGCCGGTGCGCAGGAAGCTGGTCACCGGGAGGGCAGATCTGCCCCCTGGGCTGCTCTCTGTGACATGGGGCCAGGGCCCCTGCAGGGCCTGCGGTCGGAGAGGCAGGCAGGAGGCCGGGAAGGTCCCAATGGAAACGGTGGAGCAGGTGCAGGCTGCAGGGGGTTTCCAGGGATTCCCATTCGGAAGCAAGACTGAGGCGTGCAGGCGGGGTTTCCTCCAGCAGGAGGTGCCTCCTTTGACATGGGGGGGGGAGCCGTCTTCCAGCTCAAGCCGGGGAGGCAGTGTCGTCTAGTGGACAGAAAACACAGGCTGGAGCCAAATCCCAGGGTTTGGAACCCCCACCCCACCCGGAAGCCTGTCAGCTGTGACCTTGGCCTCGCCTTACCTGGCATCACCACGCCGATGACACAGGTACTGTACGGCGCACAGAGCAGAGGTGAGCGTGGCTCCTGTGGCACTGACACCGTCCGGAGGCGGGCTCTTGTGTCCCCCGGAGGCCTGTGCGGTACTTTTTTAATACCGCTAAGTACAGGAAGAAAACGCCACATGAGAGCCATGAATTTTCAGCTTTTCCTGGGAATAAAATGGGATACGCAGGGTTTATTCTTCCCTGCTCGTGGGCCGAGTCCCCGCTGCCCCCTGTCAGTCAAGTGCCCTTCCACATCCCGGTGGCCATGGAAACCACATCCCAGCGTGTACCTTCCCCCGCTCCTGTGCCCCGGGCTCTGAACCCTGCAGTGTGGACGCGCTGACACGGGTCTGGCCTCCCAGTGAGGCGCCTCGTCAGCTGCCAAACACTGTGAGCAGCAGCTTTGTTTGCGAACATTTGAGTTTGTGCCTCAGTATTAGAAGAGCCAGGATTCTCTCTGGCCTGCCCTTTGAGGCCGTGGAATGTAGGGAAAGTGCAGGTTCTTTCCTGTGTGCAAGGAAGTGAGAGGAGACCCGTGTTAGGACCCGGCAAGGGTCCCAGCGGCCGAGTGTGTTAAGACGGACCGGCTCAAGAACGGAAACAAGACTGCAGGGGCGGGGCAGGGGGGTGTCCCACACCCTCGGAACGGAGTCCCAGAGTCACCTGCTGGTCACACGGAAAGTGCCCGACTTCCCCAGCTTGTCTGAGAATCTAGTCAGTGAGTCTCTGAGCACCTCCGACCCAAGCGGCAAAGTGTCCCATGCCTACAGGGAGCCCAGCGTCAGGCTCGTGATCAGGTCCGAGCAGGACCAGACCAAGCGTTACGAGATCGGAGCTTTCGATGAGTTCATCATCTGGGAACGGGCCCTGACCCCAGACGAGATCACGATGTACTTCACAGCCGCCATTTGTCAGTGGGCACAGGGGGGTGGGCTCGGGCCAGCTCTGCCCGTCTCTGGGAGGACAGGGCTCCTTCTGTCTGCCTCCCTATGAGCACTTCTCGCTCCGCGCTCTCCTGAGGCGGCCGTCTGCACTGCAGGCTGCCAGGCATCCTAATGAGCCTCATAAACACAGCCATTTCCCAAGAACACCTGTTCCCTAGGACGGAGGAATTGGCACCTTAACGGAGACACACTGAGACGGATATTGTCTTGCTGATCGTTATGGGGTTTTGAGGTGTGCGTGATGGATGATTATAGAACGTTTGGGGTAGTGATTACTCTGGGTTCATTAGTGCATCTGAATACATTTGATCTAGAATTTCACCACATGCGTCCTATGGGCCGCCTCTGATGGGCCTCACAGAAGGTCGAGGACGCCCCCTTCCTGCGCAGCGCGAGGTGGTGCTTCTGAACTGCCCCCTCCCCGCCGCCCCAGCACGTGGACCAACCTGCAGATCCTCCTCCCCCCAGGATAAGCCATGGGACGTGGGGACGTGGGGAGCCTCTTCTCCCTTCTCCAGCTGAGACCCCCCTCATCAGTGAGGTGCCCAGCGCACGGGGTCTATGCAGACAAACTGGAACAGTGCACGCGGGGCCCCTGGCAGACGCTCCGTGCTCGCTCCGTTCCCTCCACCGGCCCCCACGTTGCCCTGTAATTTTCTCAGCAGACAACACGCATTCTCTTCTTAAAGTACTGCTGTTGCTTATGAGTTTCCATACGCAGTCGTCTGCCAGAAAGTCTGCCGAACTGAGAGCCAGAGCAGCAGGGCAAGGTCAGGGCTAGGAAGTGAATGGTCGGGGTCCCAGACCACCGCCTGCCCTTGCTCAGCTTCTGAACTTGAGTGCCTCACCTGACAGGGAATCGGAGGTTTTCTAATTTCAAGTGACAGAAAATCCATCTCCAGATGGACTTAGGTAAGAGAGGAGGAGGAGGAGAGAAGTCGCTTTAGGGACGGCTCAGTCCAGGGGCTCCGAGGACCCTACCAAGGATCCTCACTTAATTTACACTCCCCTGCATTCCCGTCAGCTGTGTTTCAGCCGGGGGTGGGGGTGCGGGACCGCCTTCGTGGAGCTCGGGAGCCCGCCTGGTGTCCCAGAGGCCTACCTTCACCTCTCAACAGCCTCAGCACAAGGGAAACATTTTCTTCTCAAACAGCTGCTAAAAAGCGATGCCGCCTGACTTGGCAAAGGTGGTCTGTCATCTCCAGGAGCCACCCGCTGTGGCAGGGAAGGCAGAGGCGGGGCAGGTATACAATATGCTGAGCGGCCAGGGCGGGGTCACCAGCGACCTCCCTGAGACGCCGCGGGGTCGGGCTCACCGGAAACACCGGGAAGGGAAGGGACTCCTAGAGAGCGTCAGATGGGCTGGTCTGAAGGCGGAAACATCTCGTGCAGACAAAAACAGCATGTGTTCCTCACACCCTTCGATATTTCCGTCGTTTGGCTTCCACTGTGAAAAGTGAAATTTGTTCTCTTTCACAGAAGCGACAGAAGGACTAGAGAGAGGGTCCCACAGGAAAAAAAAAGTCAATCTCCTGCATTCTATTGCCTAGGATTCAGAGAGTTGTTACTCTGAGACCAAGACGCCATTTATGTTTCCATGATCGAAAGCCTCAAATAAATCCCACCTTTCTGACAATCCGTGAGCTCTAGTCTCTTCGGAAAGAGCTCGTTTCTAGGCACCATCACAGCACACCTCCGTCTGCAGAACATGTCTGGGCTCAGCTGCGTATTGCGTCCGTGGCGCAGAGAGCCCTCCAGGACGCCCCTCTCCTGGGTCACCGTGCCCTCCACGCCCTGCAGAGGTGACGGTGGTTCTGGGGCACATTCAGGAAAATCCTACCAACACATATCCTGGGGGGCACACAGCCTGCTCTTCTTCCGACCCAGTCCACGTGCATTAGAATCCCAAGCGTCCCGCGGTTACAACGACTAAATGGGTCCCTGTTGCGTCACAACACACAACGGTGCCCGCTACAGGAACTTTCCACGCATTTTCGCATCTCGGTTTTCCCTGCTGAGCACAGATCGGGAGTCACGGGACAAACCCACGTGTCCGCACGTCCCCAAGCGGAGGGAGGCGTCATTAGCTCTCCCGCACGCAGGGGAGAGGAGTCCGATCCCGGGTTTGGTCTGATCATGTGCAGAGCACACGCGGTTCCGGGAAACAGGCCCACCGGGACGCACAGATTACAAGGGGCCCAGGGCGTGGACACGGACCACAGCCTGACAGGTGCTACAGAGAAAGTCCTGCGCTGAGGGAGCCGAGTGACTCCAGTCAGAGAAGCCGGGGTGTGGGCCGGGCCTTCTCTCTCTGCCAGCTTCAGTCTCCCCACGTGGGCCGCGGGGACAGCTCCACCGCCCAAGGCGGGCAGCCCGGAGGCGGGTGGCCGCAGGGGCCAGGCTCTGCCGCCCTGCTCGTGTGTGGCAGACACACCCAGTCCCCCGCAGGCCTCAGACCTCCTGCTCCAAGCCCAAATGGCTGCAGCGACACTCGCCCCTCACCCCACACACCGCGTCAGGACAGAACCGAAGGAACGCGGTGGCCCCCCTTGCGACCAGAGGAAAAATCTTTCCCAGACAGCCCCTCGCAGTTCATTGGCCAGGTGTGGGTCACATGACAGCATAGACCAACCACTGGGCAAATGGCACAGGATTGGCACGATGGATCAGCCAATGATGAGAAGCTATGGGCAGGGTCAAGGCTGCCCGGCTGAGGACGTCCAATCTCCCCACAGGAAACGGTTCTGGAGCAGGTGTACCGTGGAAAGAATGTTCCAGAAGGCCGCATCCTGCCCCCAGGGCAGCTCTGGGCCGCACTAGACTTGCCCTAGGGCCACACACTCCTGGTTCCGTGGTTCCGTGGTTCACTACTACCGGCGCCGTGTCTCTCCTGGCCTGTGGCGACCGAATGCGTGCGGTGTTAGCGGACGGAACCAAGGAGCCTGCGCCGCAAAGTAGCGGAGCCGTGGAGAATCGGGGTCTGGGGGCGAGAAATGGGGAGAGACAGACTGCAGAAGAATCAGAGTGGGGGGGGGAGGACACGGGGAAAGGGCGGGACAAGCAGGAGAACCAGGGTATGTGTCAGGAGGAAGCACATGGGGACAGGGGAGGATAAGCAGGAGTCAGGCCAACGCTAGATGTGCACACGACTCTACGTGAACCCAGGTGAGCGTGGATAAAGATGCCCACATGGGAGGGGCTTCCCAGAAGCGTGACCAGGCAGCTAGGACACCCCCATGCTGCTTCCTGAGGACGGTGTCACCCTCCTGTTGTCTGTGTCCGAGCCGGGGCTCGGATACAGGAAGCACGTCGTGTTTCAGTCTCACTGACTCTCGCTCCTTCGTTGCCGCAGGAACACATCGAGGCGGCCTGTCAGGGGCTCAGCACGGAGACGTCTCCTCCTCTCCGGTGCGGGGTCCAGCACGGTCAGTGGGGGTGCCCTCCACGCCATGACTCAGGGGCCTCGGCTCTGTCCAACCCAATCTGGGGCTCCCAAGGTCAGGCTGGAACCTGCACATGACTGTGAGGCTCGCAGTGGCCCTTCGTCTCGGTGCAGACGGTCTGGAGCCCCTTGGCCTGTGTGGCGGGGCAGGACTCACTCTCCCGCTCCTCTGTGTGACCTCTCTGGTCTCCTCCCCGTCTGGAGAAACGGGTGTGATGTCACCCCTCTCCTCAGGTGGTGGTGAGGACGGACGCTGGCCAGGATAAACACACAAGAAATGCTGCTCACCGTTATGTCCGACAGCAGGAAGGTGGCAACAGGACGGAAGCTGGTTCCTGTGCTGGAAGCAGCCGGTGGGACCGTGATGCAAGTTCGGTTTTGTTGTCGATGCCTTTTTGTGGACAGTCTGGCGGTGCTGGGAGCTCCACCCCAGCCTGTGGCCCGCAACCTGGGGCCCAAGGTCACCAGCGCAGTCTCCTTTTCCACATGGAGAGCAGCTGTCCTGTCCCTGGTAAGCACCGCGTGTAGGGGGCCCAAGGGCTGAGCAGAAGTGGCCCCCTGTCGAATTTAATCCTGATGCACATCTTTGCTGTGTATTACATGGCACTCGGTGTCTCCGCCGTCCTTTCCTAGGGCGGTCTCAGGCTGGGTGAGGGGCTTCAGCGCTCCGTGCCCTGCCCTGCCCCAGTCATTCTCCTGATGACGGAGTGGCCCAGCTGGAGGTGGGGAGGCCCTGGCTGTTCTCCCCGTGGGACACCCCTGCGTGCTTCCTGGCGGCCCCGCTCTTCCTCAGGGAAGCATGGGAGGAGCCCTGATGCAGCGCTGGGGCGGTGCGGGGGCGGGGGTGTGAGCAGTGCTGAGGCAGTGCTGGGGCAGGGTGTGGGTAGTGATGGGACAGTGCTGGAGCAGGGGTGTGTGCTACGCACTGTACCCCCGCCCCCCCCCCCCCGCCACCTTTGTGGACCAGCACAGCCTCACTGTGCTGACTCGGGGATCCTGGGTCTTCCAGACTATTTTTTGGAGAAAACTCATTGTTGAAGGAGGGAAACATGGGCCTTGTTCAATGTCAGGACAGCCGGGGCGCGGGGCTCACCCCCACGGGTGGAAATCTCAGTGGGTGCTTTGGAGAACTGAGCTGGGAGGTACCCAGGGTGCAGACGAGGAAAGAAAAAGCGAGTGGCCAAGTGGCCAGGGTAGGGGTTACAAAATTCCACGTGGCAGGAACATTGACACAGTCGTGTTTTTTTGAACGCCTACTGTATACCGAGTCAGTGCTGTCTCAGCTCCGCGTTGGATTTTATGTACCGGCGGTGGGGGGGGGGCGTGGAGGGGTATTTTCATTGCGTCATCAACGGCAGGAATCCCAGCCTGAAGCGCCTGAGGCGAGGCGGACTCATCCTGCGTCCCCGTGGTTCACCAGGCCCGTGGGTCCTGCCCCGCGTCCCCCTGATGGGCTCTGCGCCCCGGGCGGCCGCTCCGCTCTCCCCTCCCAGGCCTCCTCCCTCAGCGCCGGTGTCCCTGATCCCTCATTCCTCCCCAAGGTTGTCCCCCCTTCCTGGACCCGCCCGGTCGTGCACTCATTCCCGGACAAGCAGGGTGGCCTGAGGGAGGCAGCGTGCGGTTGACTCAGACTACGTAACAGAGTTTACTTCCCAGCCACAGATGGGGCCGTCACCTGGAGGGGAACTGAGGGCCTTGACCAGCAGGAGAACAGGGGGCAGCCAGGCGGTGGGACAGCAGACGTCCCCTGACGTGCAGTCAATGTGCCGCCCCAAAAGTGCCACTTGCACACGCGGGTTATTTTGGGCTGAAGGCGAGGTATGAAGTTATAAAGAAGCGGATACGGAAGAAAAAAACCCTCCTCTGCAGCTGTTTGCCTAAATCCCGGACGTAAACTTGGAGGTGTCTCTTGCCCCTTTCTCCGGGGAGGGAGAGGACTCATCTCCAGGGACAGGTGTGGCCCCTCGCCAGCCCAGGGGTCGCGCCAGCGGAGTCTACGTTACACTCGGTTCAGGGACTGGTCTTCTCTGTCGTTCCCCGGACGCTTCCGTCCCCACGATTTGCTGCGCCAGAAACCCGGGGGTCCTCGGCCTTTCTCCCAAAGCGCAAAGCGCGGTCTGTTAGTTCACGCGCTGCGTCAGCCCAGCGACTGGCCGCCCTTGGAGCGGCACGTCCCCGGGTGCTCCTGGTGGGCGTGCGGGGAGGCTCCCTGTGTTTCTCCCGTTTCTCTGTGGTGAGTCTGGTTCCCGAGGCCCAGCCGGTGGAGCTTCGGGGGGAGAGAAAGGATTTCTTATTCTTCCCCCCGCAAAACCCCACTGCTCTTTATCACGCCATTTTATAATCAGGATAATTAAAGTTCAGATGGTGTGAGTGGCCTCCCCAAGGTCACACAGCCGGTGGCATGAGACCGCAGAGATTCTGTCCCCAGGTGTGTGGGCTCTTTCTGTTTTCCAGCGGCTTCTTGGGCCGTTCTGCTGGGCCGTAACTAAATTGTCTGTTACGTGTGGCCAAGGGGTTGTATTTCATCTTTCTGGGTATCCCTGGAGGCGTCAGAGCAGAGCATTAAATAGAGTAGGGTTCCGCGATAGAATTGAAAACTTCACCCAAAAGGATCACTGGCTCAATAATTTGAAATTTAATATTAGGTTTTAAGCCCATTTTCTAGCTGAATGCCCTCCTTTGCCATTTTGCAATAACGTCCCTTTTATTTTCAAGGATGGCGGAGGCAGTGAGCTCCAGAGTCGCTGTGAGGCCTGCACATAGTTAGCAATGTCCCTGGGGGAGGCCACCCCCGCCGTCCCAGGGCTCCTTAGGCTCCTTGCTCACCACCATCCATGCCCCGTGCAGACAGGCGAGGGCCCCTCCTCTGATCTGGTTTCTCATTTAGGACGGCTGTCGCTCCCTGCGGTCACACGGAGAGCCTCTGGTGGCGGGCAGGGGGCCGGCGGGCACGCTCCTCCTCCAAGCGCTTCTTCCTCCTCTCTGCCTGGCAGAAAAACCCCTCCAGTGGCAGCGAGAGCCGGTCTCCAGGTGCTGACATTGAGCTGAGGGCGTCTGAGACCAGGTTGAAGGTTTCCAATGGTGGCTACAACCAGGAACCTGTGAGTGGACAGGAAAGGCCTGTTTTAGGGGCAGGAAAATGTGTCTTCTTGGGGAATGAGGGTAAATTGGCCAATTCTGTTACCTTGTGTGATGGTCCGAGGCGGTGAAGCAAGGCCTTCTGCCTGAGAAGCACTTTTGGAGCGCAGACGGCTGTTACGGTGGCCCTGTTGTACCAAAGCTTCGCTCCCTTCTGTGGCAAATTTCTTTCTCGACGGGTGAAAATGCCCAGGTAATTGGTAATGCAGCTGTGAGCGGTCTACTCACTTTTTTGAAAATTTTTTTTAATGTTTTATTTATTTTTGAGACAGAGAGAGACAGAGCATGAGATGGGGAGGCGCAGAGAGAGAGGGAGACACAGAATCTGAAGCAGGTTCCAGGCTCTGAGCTGTCAGCACAGAGCCCGACGCGGGGCTCGAACCCATGGACTGTGAGATCATGACCTGAGCCGAAGTCGGATGCTTAACTGACTGAGCCCCCAGGCGCCCCCCCCCCCACTCACTTTTTTGAAACGTTCTTCTTACCCGACTCAGCAACATTCTCACAAAAATAGTTTCATATCTCGAGCCACTGCAGCTACAGCTCACGGGTGTCCCTGAGGATGTCCCTGAAAAGCTTGTTGACGCCGAGGTTGTGATCTTACCAAAATAGTTACCGAGAAGAAGGCGAGTGTGTTTGGTAACGAGAAAAGAAGTTAAAAGAAGAACCTTTGCAAGAAGCTTAATTCTGTTCCATCCACACATTCATTCTGTTCCATCCACCCGTCCACCCGCTGCGTCCGTCCGCTCCGCCTACTCCATCCATGCATTTTATCCACTCCATCCAGTCCCCCCGTTCTGTCTGGTCCTCTCCGTCCGCTCCGTCCCCTGCACCCCACCTCGTCCATCCCTCTCGTGATTACTAAGATCCTGCCGCGTGCCGGACGCTGTACCCACACAAGGTCCCCTTTTTGTCTCTACAGCAGTCGTCCTTCCGTCCCCATCTCTGAAAAGTCCACAGCCACTGATGGAGTCATAGATTGCTGATGGCACGAGGGGCAGTGAGGACTGTCACTCTGAGTGCTGTTTCTTCGGTCACTAAATTATGGGACTCTGCTTCCCTGTTGAGAAAAACACACACACAAAATTAATATGATTCACAATGAAAGCCAGGGAGCGTGACTCCTTGTGGAGGCACGAACCTCATGGTGTTAAGTGTGTACGTGATTCTCTGACACCGTCGTGACGGTAAAGGTTTCATTCTCACGGCTCGTTACTGTTCGTGTCGCTGGAGAAGGCAGGGTCTCTGCATGGAGAGTCACCATGTCACGGTCCCCACGATTACGTTGTGTCAGCGAGGCGCCCTCCACCCCCTTTGTCTCGTTGTGGGAAACCCGGAGGCGGTGCGGCGTGGCCCCCTGTGGCCCAGTTGCTGGGCTGCTCAGGTCAGGTACACGGAGCCGTGTGTGCTAACAGCAGCCTGCATCTCCCAGCGGCCTCAGGTGGTTTGACTTGGTTCTTCTGTGAGTTCTTACCAGTTGTTGAAACGTGTGGACGAGTCACCAGGCCCTGGTTGGCACGTAGGCAGGCTGGAAACCCTGCTCGCCCTTTCCACGTGGACCCGTGTCCTCACGCAGGGCCGGGGCTCCCGGGTCCGAGGGTGCAGAGTTCCCGCCCAGCTCTGGCACAGCCTCCCCGCAGCCGCCGCAGAGGGTGCGCAGCTGGCTGGGCCCCGGGTGACAGGAGTCCCTCCGGGTGGGGTTCGGGCGTGCTGGAGGGAAGTCGGTGATGGGAGGTGACCGGAGATGCAGGTGCAGGCAACGTGCTGAGCTCGGGGCCAGGTGGGTGTGGGCCCAGATCGTGCTCTGGTGACCCTTCAGTGGGCGGTGCGTAGGTCAGCGTTAGGCAGGGCAACGGACAGAAACGTGAGTGTGCGCACCTGCAGTGAGGGCCACGGAAGCCACCCATCAGACCCTCCTGGGCAGCTCCGGGGGGCAGAAGCCAGGCCCCTAACGCCTCCTTTCCTCTCTGAGTGGGACTGATGAATGTTAGCGGAAAGTAAGATGAAACGTTTGGTTTATTATTCGTAACAGCCCCGGAGCCGGGCTCTAAACTAGTTGAGCCTCTCGCAGCGTTTTAAACCTGTACCAGCTCTGGCAGAAGTGAAAATGTAATCTCCTCGGGAGGTGCCGTCTGGGCCCCTCGGGGGCCGTGTCTCTGGTCAAGGAGCTGGTTATCCGCAAATCTTCCACCCACGGATGCGTGTTGGGGAAGTCTGCCTTGCGGTTTGTGTTATTAAAACAATATTTTTCCCAGCGGAAGACCATTTGAGAGAGAGACACAGAGAGAGAGACAGATTACTTATATTGATCATACGCTCTTTTGGTCAGACCGGTGCTATAAAGCAGTTTGATAAATTATCAGGGAGGGTTTTTTTTCCTGGCTGTGGAAAATGTGTGTCTCCTGAGAAATGCCATTGGAGACAAGCAGGATGGTTAATGCCCCACCGTTAGCGAGGACACGGCTGTGAGCCCCGGGCCGGCCTGCCGGAGCCCTGGCTTTCCCCGGCAACTCGGGAGTGGGAGTGTGGAGGCCACGGCATGCAGAGGTCAAGGGGTCGCTTTGGATGCCATGTGTGACGCCCAGCTCCTTCCTTACACGGAGAGCGATGGCATGTCGGGATGTGGTCTGCAGAAAGTCTGCATCGGAGGAAGTCAACCCAGAGTGTCTGGGGTAGGTGATTGTAACCTGTGTATTCCATGGGCAGAGGCACCTGGAGAGAACATTCCAGAAGGAGGTCCAGAGGCAACAGACGGGACGCTTTTGTTGCAGATGGAGGACGGAATCAGACGCAGGAGCTCGGAGGCCCCAGGACGGGTCCCAGGCGGAGAGATCACGGTCCTGCATCTGTGCCGGGACCGCCCCTGAGGCATCCGCTCCACGTCGAAATGAATCACGGTCTCCGGAGGAAGCAGGGCAGGCAGCCGCCAGAGCCCACGGAGGCTGGACAGGAGGGCCAGAGACTCCAGCGGGCAGTCCGCAGGGGGCAGGATCTGAGCCCCGGAGACAGGACGCCGGAGTGAGGCTTTGTCTCCCGCAGCTGTCAGAGGAGCTGGGTGAAACCCAGAAGGACGGTCCTGTGACACCCTAACATGAGAAAATGGCCATGCTGTCCCCTGGTGCGGTGATGGTCTGGCTGCGCCCAACCTGGACCCCCCGTGGCCTGTGGGGAGAGCCTCAGCCTCTGCCCCAGGAAAGGATCATGAGTCTGAGCTGACTCGTGGCCCAAGAAGTGCTTGGGACTGAAGGGTCATGAGAGGCACCCGGGTCCCTTGGGGGGCTGCCGCAGACCACGGCCGCTGGGGTGAGCATGGGCAGCGGCCGAGGACTCCGCACGCCCGGGGCTGGGAGTGCGAGGTCGGGGTCAGGAGACGGCCACCGGCACGTGGTAGCAGGGGCCAGAGAGGGGCCGTCAGCTTCCCAGGAATGAATGTCATCCGGGCTCGCGAACTGCATCTTTCATTCTGCTCAGTGGAGAACCAGCTCTGGGCCCAAACAGAGTCTGCAGGCGGCGGACATCTTGACCTGCAGTTACCGATTAGGAGCCGGAGGCTGAGCTGGGGCACGGGGACACCGCGCTGGAGGACCCCCTCTTGCAGGTTCAACCCGCCATGTCCTCCCTGGTCTGACCTGCAGACAACCTGGAGCCGGCGACGGGGCCAGGGAGCACCTGATCCTGTGCTAGCAGGTGGGGGGTGGGATACGCCTGTCCCCGGGGGTCTGCCCCAGTATCGGGACTGTTCTGAAGAGTAAATTATCATATAAATCAGCGTCATACATCAAGCATCCCATCTTAAGTCACGCGACCAAGTCCTGTTTCATCCTAACAGCTAATGAGGAAGACACCCACGGCCAGTTCCCACAGGGAGTCCATGGAGGCTCAGAGAGGGTCGGGCACTTCCTTGAGGCCACACAGCAGGTCTGGGGCGGCCCTGGGAACAGAACCATCCCGTGGTCCCAGAGCCCAAGATCTGCCTACCGGCTGTTTCCTGCCTCCTCAGCCTCCCACCTCTGAGCACGTCCAGCCAGGCGCTGGGCTCCTGCCGTGGGCCTCGGAGACCGCAGAGAGTGGGGCCGCCCTCTCCTCAGACGGACCCTCCGTCGCTGCCCGGGGGGTGGCCCCTGCTGGATGGAGGGGGACATGGGAGGAAGCGGTGAGGGAGCCTCCAGCACTGAGTTCAGGAAAGATCTTCCTGGTGCCACCATGTTCCTGCTGACGGGTGTGGGCCCCGTTATGCTGTCCTGTCAGGGCCGCACAGGACACGCTCGCTCCTGACCCATTACCTGCACACGCGAGAGCCTCTCTGTGGGAAAAGTCCTAGAACATCCCTTGGCACTTGATGAGTCCTTGAGAAACATTCATTAGAGAGCTAAGTTTATCTAAGGCCCACTGTGATTAGCAGGGCCACACGTGCAGTCATTTACTACAGATGCACCTAGTGGATTCTCCTTGTCCTTCCCCATCCCCCTCGTGATTCATCACATCCTCACATCACCATGACATCACCGTTACCATGACCACCACCACCATCCTTATCACCATCATCACCCCCATCGGCATCATCAACATCACCATCACCACCTACACCATCATCACCACCATCAAGACCATCACCATCATTACCGTGACCACCACCACCACCACTGTCACCACCACTGTCCCGGCATCATTATTCTCACAGGTAACATCTGTTGCACACCCCCTTTACACGGAGCTGGGCTGCGTCCTTTGCACACATTCACATACCTCGTCTTCCTGCCACTCACCTGTTGAGTGAGCTGAGTTACCCACAGCTCTCGGGAGAGATCTTACCTTGGATACGACACATCCGATAGTAATTCTTCTGCATTATCCGCCAAGTAGCGCCCATTGAGTGCTCACTGTTTACCAGGAGGGATAAATTACCCGTGTCGTTCTCACAGTAGGGGGTGTTGTCATCCCCATTTTCTACACGAGGCAGCTGAACCCCCAAGGAGGTAAACTCACTCCCCCCAACACCACCCAGCCACGAAGCGCAGAGCCTGTGTTTGAACCAGGGAGTCTGGCCCCACAATAGGGATCATTAGGACCACCCTGCTCCTGGACACAGAGGCCACGACGCTGTGACACGGCCCCTCCTCCTTGCACAGACCGTCTCCCAAGTGTCTGGAGACCCAGCAAGTAGAAGAGCAGTGGGGCAAACGCATGGTCCTCAGACCGTGGAATGGGAGAATTTTGCACGTAGATGCGGTTGGCTGGGAAGCCGTGTCCAGGGAGCCGACACTCTGGGCACAGGGCTGGCCGCTCCTCAGACGATCGTGTGGGCTTCTGAGCAGA
>NC_043713.1:88308052-88309564 GCF_006229205.1 Suricata suricatta
GGAGCTGGGAGGCAAGAGCTGGAGGGACTCCACCGAGAAAGAGGCCGGCTCCGCGGCCACGCAGCCAGGGGTGACGCGGGCAGCCAGTGGGCGGCCACCAGTCAACACGTATTCACCGGGGCCACGTGTGGACGCGGCTCGGTGGGAGAAGCAGGACACAGAGATGCCGGCCCTCGCCCTCAGCGGACCCGCGCTCTGTGGGTTGGTACGGCCGGACGCTGTGTCGTGGTGGAATATTACTGGTAGTGATCCAGGGAGGCAGTGACAGTGACGCCACACATTCTGCCATTCACGGAACCAATGTCGCACCAGGTAAGAGAGTCTCCTTTGGACAAAGGGAGGCGGCCACCATTGTTTCCATGGGAGATGCTAATGCTCAGGTGACGCACGGACCCCTTCCGGGTCCGCCATCCAGGGAACTGGGAGTCGCACAGACGAGAGTGGACACCTTCTCCTTAGGAAGCTAAAGCTTACCTCCTGCGGCTCCGACAGCGTCCCCAGGCAACCCACGCCTCGCACGACTCCGTCACCTGCACCTTCAGGGAGGCCTCGGTGGCCCGAGCTGTGCCCTCCCACACAGGCCCCCGCAGACAGACGTGGCACACGGGGAATACGCGGCTGACACCAGTGTCCCGGGCACCTGGTCCAGAACGAGCACCCGGGCCTCGCCGTCAGTTCCCCGGTGGTGGGGTCGTGCTACACTTTCCCAGAGGTCACCGCTGGGGAAGCTGGGTAACCGGTGCCCGGCATCGCTCTGCATTACGACAGCACAGGCCTCCAACGGGCTCGGATCAGAACCACCACCGATGTACACACAGGCCTCTCTCCTGTGGTCTCAGCTCCACCCCGCCTCTTTGAGCCTGTGTCTCAGGGACACGGTTCGCAATGCTGTGCGTTCCTGGGAACAGGCCTGGCTTCAAGGGTGACACGGGACTCGCCCCAGACCACGGGGAGACCAGGAAACTGAACTCTGAAACTCCTGAGGACCCGGTGGTCAGGTCAAGCCCCTCCGCTGGGGCTCCCCAGGGCTATGACACAAGTCTCACCGCCTCTGACGGTTTCTCGACGCCACAGTCAAGGGCATCTGTCTGAGCATGTGGCGAACACAGAGGTGAGCCGAGTACCGAGGAGACAGAATCCCCGGAGGTCCTGATGGGCCTCCCAGACCATCCGTGCCTGAACCTAATGATCCACACGCCGGCCAGTGACCTGCATTAACGAACACTTCTGCGTTTGAGCCAATTCTACCCAGGCTTCCTGTCACCTGCAGCCAGAGTAAGTTCTCGGTCCACCGCTGCACCCCCGCACCCACAGGGAGGTCAGCAGAGCCAAGACGGGTCAAGAGACAGCATTCTGGTGCTGCCAGCTGATCTCCCCGATCTAGCTGTGCCTGAAGCTAACAAAACTACGTGAGTCAACACAGATTCTGTCTAGAGCCAGCCTGAGCGGTGACTTCTGCACTCACGGCTGAGGAAGGCCTGACCGTCCTGCTCCAGGGCAGCTGTGAACACG
>NC_043713.1:88309664-88316171 GCF_006229205.1 Suricata suricatta
TAATCCAAATTTCTGCATCCAAATTAACTGCTTCCAATTCAACATCCAGGCCTGGTAAGTTCTGAGTAAAGGTGCCATATCACGATCAGACTCGGTCAGACTCTACCTCCATCTTCTTCCCGGGGGCTGTGGCTCTGGGTGTCTCCGATTCTGTGACCACCAGCTCCCTCTGCACAGACATCCGTGGAGATGTCCATCCGACGCTGGTCCGTGTGGGCGGCTGGAGGGAGGGAGGCAGGGTAGGAGGACGGATGGAGCACGGATGGAGGGAAGGATGCAGAGGAGACAGCTGTGCACAGCTGTGTGCGATTGTGGCCAGAACTGTCTCCTCGATGCCCCACCTCAGGACTCAGTCACCAGCTCTCACTTGCCAGCACAGGCCAGCCGTACAAAGGTGGGGACCCATGTGGCTTCATCCATGACCTCACCACCACCAAAAACATCTTGAGGAAATCACCGCAAAAGGAAAAGTGGGCAGTCCAGGTCAGGCATCCATTTGTCCCAAGGAGAATGTGAAAAATCAGTAGAGATTTAAGATGAGTCACGAATCAATAGCTCTTATAAGATGGATTATGTGAGACAATTTAAATGGAGTAGGATCCCTGGGTGGTGTTTGGGGAACGGAGACGCAGTTGGTTCACCTAATCCCAGCTTCCCAGCCGTGCCTCAAACCCATCACCGCCGGACTGCAGGCAGAGAGAGCAGGGATCAGCTGACCCGAAGCCTCTCCGGTGACGCCCATGGGGGGCAACCTTGAGAACCATGGGAACCTCTATCCCCCTTGGGCTCTGGAGGGTAAGCGCAGGGCAGAGGTCTGGAGCAGACTTTGGTCTCCTCCCAGAGCCTGATCTCCTTCGTCCTTCCTCCCCAGAGCCAAGGACTCCGAGGCCCAGTGAGCACGGAGTGCATGCCCTCTTTGGTTCCAGCCCTCCTCCCTGGCCACGTCCTAGACAGGCCCGAAGGGTGACACACGTCTGTTGGACATCCAGCCTTTATTTCCTTTTTCATAACCAGGCGTCCGTTTCCCTCTGGGGCCATTCCCATGGCCCAGGACTTCAGAGGTGGCCTCACCCCTGGTGTCCAGCGGGTGGGCCATGCCTCTGGGCCTGGGCCAATCAGAGCTCTCACCTGGGCCACAGTGATAGGAAAAATGACAGGCATGGGACACAAGCCAGGACTTTCAGCCCAAACAGACGTAATGCCTGCATGGCTGGGAGTGGTAGGCAATCTTTCTTGAAACGTTTGAATCATGAATTGGGAGGATGTTAAGGCTCGAGTTTTTGAACAGAAATGCCCTGAGAATAACGCCAATACAGGGAAGAAGAAGAAGAGAAAACGGGCGCTGTTGACAACTCGAGCCCCTGAACCAAGCCAGACCCGCAGCCTCCCTCCCCCCCCACCCCGCCCCAGTATTCCAGGCCAGTGAGCCAGTGATGTCTCTTCACTGACGCAGGTTTGGTGCTGGTTTGCTTTTGTTGCTCGTGGCAGAAAGGATCCTGCCACAGGCAGCAGCCTCGGGTCCCTGTGGCCTGGCCCCGCCGACCCCAGTCTCTGGCCTGCCGTGCTCCATCTCCTCCTGGAACTCCAGACCCACTGAAAAATCTCAGAGAAGCTCGACACGGGGAGCCGGAAGGTCCGGTTCCCATGCTGGTCCTCCCACTCACTGTGGAAACAGGCAGCCACTCGCCACACGGCCTCCAGGCTCCTGTCACAGCACGGGGCTATGGTGTGACTCTGCTCCTCGTCCTCGTCCCTGGGGCTGCAGGGGGACGTAAAATGCGAGGCGTACTTGGAGCAGCGAGCCCTGTGTTAGTGCCAGCTGCTGTTATGACAATGACGTCTGGGTCCAAGGGCCTGATCCTGGCACCTTGGGGGCTTTGCACCTGCAGTGTCCTCTGCCTGGAATCGTCTACACTGACTGCAGCTCGTTCAGATGTTGGCCCCTCCAGCATCTATCCAATGCTCCCAACGACTCCTATGTTTTCTATCTCCACTACCCTTTGCGATTCTATGTCTTTAGAGTAGTTATTGCAATTCTGTGAGTCTGTATCCCTCCAAACTGTAAATGTGAAGGCAGGGAACGAATCTGTTTTGCTATTAGGATTTACAGCTTCAATATCAAGGACATAAACTGGTCCCTGAGAAAACACATTCTGAATGAATGAGTCTCATGCTCTGGTAACCGAGGGACAGCTTCTTTACTCGGGGAATGTGCCTGACACGTGGCTGTGGCTGACCTTCCAGCGACTCCAGGGCCGAGGGGCGTACTGGTATGCAGGCCGTGGGCAGCGGTCCAGGCACCCGGGGCCACAGCAGGGGGCCTGAGCCACACCTTGAACCCCAGCAGTCCGGGGACTGGAGACAGTCCATAGTCTTGATCGCCTGACCAGTAACGCTCCCGTCCTTGGACCTGCTCGGCACCTGCAGGCAGTGACAAAGTCCAGCAAGGTCCACAGGGACATGTGGGCTGTCACACACGTCCTGGATGCAGTAAATGGGCTCTAACCAGCACATACTTGTTCTCAGAGCAGAGAAGAGGTCTTCTTTCCTTCCAAATACTCTGGACATTATCAGCCTTTAATTATGCTAAGACGGCGCGGGAGACCTGAGAGAATGGACACGTGCTGGAGTCCGAGTGCTGGTAACACAGGTCACCACAGCGATGTTCCCGGCGGGTCTTCAAAACCAGAGCGGACTCTGATGTCTCCTCAAAGCCTTGCTGCATTTTGAATTCACACAGAACCTTCTCAGCTCCCTCTGCTCTGCCAACAGACCTGGCGCCAGGGACATTCTGGGAGCAGAGCCAAGGGTGAGTTCAGGCAGAACTGTCCCAAGGGGATGGCCCCGTCCCGAGCCCATCCCAGGGTCTGTGTGCAGAGGGTGGAATCCCCGCCCTGTTGGGGCCAAGCTGGAGAAGTCCTGGACGGATGCAGAAGGGGCCCTCACTTCCCGAGGACCCCGAGCCCGAGGCCACACAGCCACGGGTGACCATCTCTATTAGGGACGGGTCACGGCTCTCTGGGTCCAAGCTGCAGACCTGGGCTCCTCTGGGTCCAAGTGTCAGGAGACCTGGAAAAAGACTTGGGAGATTTAATGGCTTTTCACCCAGAACTCAGAGTCCTTCCCCGCTTTGCCCCCTGTGCACAGTGTGAAGGAACGGGGCGGGGGGGGGGGGGGGGGGGGGGGGGGGGGGGGGGGGGGGGGCCTCGGGAACCTGGCTCAGAGCGGCCCCGGGGGCAAACATCCACAAAGCAGCCTCCTTGCCCCGAGCTGGGTGAATGAGTTCCCCTTGGGGACGTGGCCCATGTCACCACCTCCCAGGGACACCAGCCAGGACAGTTATGCCCAGCATCACTAGGGTGACCCTCAGCAGGGGGAGCACTCCCAGGGCCCTGGAAGGTGCAGAACAGGACCAGTCCCAGGATGGAGAGTCCCAGTGCAGCCCGGCTGCCCACGGATTCACCTGCGCCCACCTCGTGAGGCCCAGGCTGGGCTTTTCTCCAAGCTGTCAGGGCCAGACACGGGACCTGGTATGCCCTCACTGATGCCTCTATCCCGATCCCCAGGGATACCTGGGGCCTCCCAGGATCTGGGGGCTCTCCACCCAGCAGCTGGGCGGTTGCAGCTCCCAGGGGTGTCCTAGTTCTCATAACGGGAGGGCTGCTGGGCGGGCCTGGGCAGCAGGATGTGGCCGGGGAGGGTTTATGCAGCAAGTCCACCAGGAACTTCCGCATATGCTCTTTTTTTTCTGACAGATGCAACTCCTCACTGCACCCCTGCAGCTCAGAGAGAAACGTGCACACCCGGATGGCCTGACACCAACATGCTGACGTTCTTCTCTGTGGACCATCGAAGGGAGGGATTCACACCGTGACGGGCGTACAAGCGAGGACTCAGCCCAGCACCCCCACCTCCCCCTCCGGATGAAGCACTGGAGCCCCACCCAGGGCCCGAGTCGGCCGCAGTCTGGCCTCCCCACACGGCGGGCCCGGAGCCTCTGCTCTCGGGCTGGAAGGAATTACTGGGCCGTATGTGGTCCTTTCCGCTTCTTGTCAGAGTGCAGGGGCCAGCGTCCACCTGTGTGCGGATCACAGCCGCGCTAGTGGTGTGGCCCATCTAGGGCTGTGCCCGGGCCCATCCCCTTGCCTGTGAACTCCCCCTGGGTGTGAAGGGCCATGTCCCACCTGTGCACGTCCCACTGTGTGACCGTGCTGTCACCCACGTCCCGGGATCCCATGCTCCCTCCGTGCTACCTGGGCTGGACCTCGTGCACGTGCTGCCAGCTCCACCTGGGCTCCATCTGGGTGCTTACACTGTGACTGCCCGCCTGCCAGGTGCCTGCACTGGGGTGAGGTGGGGAGGCTCGCACTGCTGTGACGGCCGTGTCCCTGCCTTCTCCGGGTCACCTGCTCCACCTGCGGCACCTGCTCACGGCCCGCTGTGGTGCCGCTCACTTGTGATGCACACCCGGGTTCTTGGCACCGCCCACACCATGTCCATGGCCCTGAGCACCCGATGTCCACCTGCTCCTGGTGTGCGGCCGCAGTACCGACATGGGTCCTGCACATCAGTGCTCACTCGGTGACGCCTGGATGTCCCTCCAGCTGCTGACATGCTCAGGCCTGCATGTCCCATCTCCTCAGGTGGCCCCAGAGCCCCAGGGAGACTGAGGAGGCTACAGAGGCAGAGGTGGTAGGAAGACTGTAGAGGCCAGAGAGACCATGGAGGCCAAGGACACCAGGGAGACTAGGGTGGCCACAGAGGTTGGGGATCAGAGACCAGGGAGGCTGGGGAGGCTGCAGAGATGGGGGAGACCCAGGCAGCACCCCTCGGTCCCCACAGCCTGGGCGCTGCTCGTGTCCGTGATGGACAAGAACAACCTCGATGGTGGAGGCTCAGGGCTGTGCTGGGAGGAGCACAACCCAGATGCAGCTCCCGTCCTCACACCAGGGGAGGGAGGGTCCTCACACTGATGTGGCAGAAGCCACCACGAGGCAGCTCCTGCCCTGCGCACTCAGGCATGGCTGGATCCAGGGCTCCAGTGATGTCATCAGACGTCCCTCTCAAATCTTGGTCCTCATCGGGTCTGGATTCTGGAACCCAGGGACCCAAGGGTCCTGAGTCACATCACACCTCCGGGCCCTGCACGGTGACTAGATGACGGCAATGCATGTCCTCACCTCCTCCCAGAACCCAGGCCTTCCCTTCGGCTTCCCCTCCGTGTGGGCCGAAGCCAAATGTTCACTGTGATTGGATGGGGTGCAAGCACATGACTGAGCCTGACCCAATCCCTTTCCTATTGGCCCAGGGACCAACGCTGACATTCACTCTGATTGGTCTTGGCTGGGACATGTGACTGTCCCGACCCAATCATCACTTGAAAGGTTGGCCTTCCTTGCCCACACCTGAGTCCCCAAATCCCCTGCGGCCAGGGGTGCCACTGGATCGAAGGTCTAAAGTTGGGGCTGCATTTCCCGAAGACACATGGGTGAACTATAGAAGGAGAGGCAGATGCTGGAGAACCTGGGTCCATGTCCCAGGCCCCAGGTCCGCCCCAGGCCTGGACCTAAGGAGAGTAGGGGACACTGCTGTGGTCTGTCCTCCTTGAATGTGGGCCTGGACTCGTGTCTTTGAGACCTGCTTACCTAGCCCAGGCTGGACGTGCGGGGCTAAGCCTCCCGGACAGTCCTGGCCAGAGCCTGGGCTTGCCCCTGGTCTGCCCCCGGTCCTGTCCTGTCCTTGGCCTGCCCTGCAGAGCCCCTGACCCATTCCCCAAACACCCTCTACCCTGCAGAGACCCTGCCCCCTCCCCAAGCACAGCCTCTAACCTGCAGAGCCCCCACCCCCTCCCCAAGCACAGCAACCCCCCCAGAGCCCCCGCCCCGCTCCCCAAGCACAGCATCTGCCCCGCAGAGCCCCTGCCCCTTCCCCAGCACAGCCTCTGCACTGCAGAGCCCCCCCCTACCCCGCTCCCCAAGCCCAGCCTGGGGCCAGCCCCTCTAGAGCCCGCCTCCTGAGTGCTCCCCCTCGGGTTTATGTCGGCCCTAGTCTGAAGGCTCAGCCTCAGTGCATCAGTGTGAGATCCTGAAGATCCGGGCCTGAGCACAGGATAAGTGTACTCTGCACTGGAAAGTCTGGGCTCTCGAATGGATTTGGATCTGTATCCTGATGCCTGGACACGGAAGCTGCTTCGTCCTCCACAGGCGTTGCTCCCTGTCAGAGAGCCCCAGACGGAGCACATTGGGTGCTATGTGGACCCCCGGCACTGGTGTCCTCCCCTCCCTGCGAAGCCGTAAGGGCTGCCTAATGAAATGGGAAGCTGTGGAAGCAGAGTGACAGACTCTGGCAGAAACTTCCAGAAGGAAGACCTGAGACGGGGTTACAACAGCCCCACAGCCCTGTGTCCAGATGAGGGGAGCACAGTGCGTGGTGACAGGTGTGTTGGCTGCCCTGCGGTGCCCCCAAGGCGCTGCTCGGGGAGCCCAGTCAACAGGAAGGAGCGGGAAC
>NC_043713.1:88316271-88317838 GCF_006229205.1 Suricata suricatta
CGGACTGTGGCCCCTCGTCACCTCCTCCGACCTTCCCGCGGGTTTGAGCACCCGCAGGGCCGCGGGGCGGGTGCGGGAGGAGGCGGGGCAGGAGCGCCCCAGCCCTGGCAGGCGGGAGGTCCCCATTCCTGCCGCGGGAGGGTCGCCGGGCTCGGCTGCGCAGGCCGCACGTCAGCCGGGATCAAACCCTCCGGTTATTATCGGGGACGGGCACGTGCGGGGGGCAGAGGGCGCGTTGCCCCGCCCGGGGCGCAGCGGGCCGGGACCCCAGGGAGGTGACGCCGCGGGCACGTTTGCGCATCAGCAGGGGCCCGACACCTGTTCCCGATCCGCTGCCAGCACTGCCTGTGGCCGGGCCAAGTCTCTCCCGCTAATCCATTTCTGGGGAAAATCACATTTGAGAGAGAGTCATTATGTAGTGTGTTGCGCTTGAAATTATAATTCTATGAAATCTCATTATCTAGACTAAAAGGAATTGAATTTTGATTATTTAACTACGTTTCCTGGTGCTCTTAGGAGGACGGCTATTTTTCTAAAAGCTTGTCTGCCTCATTCATTAAGAGTGATGTTTTCAGAGCCTCACCCTTGGGGGCTTCTAGAAATCTCCCGAGTCTCAGCTTTCGCCTGGGCCGTGTTTCTGGGCCCCTTTGCCCTCAGACCCCTTCCTTATCACCTGCATTTCCCAGGCTGTGGGCGGGGCTGCTATCTGCCTGGATTTGTCCTTTGGAGGCAGAGGTGCAGGGTCAGGACAGGCGTATCCCTCTCTGCCTACACCTGTCCCTGCAGTGGCTGCGTGTCAGCCTGGGCCACAGGGCCCCCTGTGGCCCCAAGCGCAGGGAACCCCACCCCTCTCTTGGTCTCTCCAACCCCTCATGCTTGGTGTGAGATACTGGGCTGGCGGACCTTTGCCTTCTGGGCTTTTCCACACTGACCCCTGCATTGACCCTGCCTGGGTTGGAGCTCCTGTGGTGATTCCTGTTGCCTGCTTGGACCCTGGTGTACATGCTCCTCCCCAGGACTCAGGCCTCTCCACCCTCCACCGACACCCCTGTAGACTCTCATCACCCTCTAATTGGCCCCAGGACCTTTGCTCATGCTGCCTGTTGTCAGGAGGCCTCCCTGCAAACCCCGCCGTCTTCGAAGTCCCAGCCGAGGTGTGGTCTACACAGGTCACCAGTCTTGAGCCTCTAGGTGCAGGGATGAGCTGTGCTGGGGCCTCCCAGAGTCCTCGTTTGTCCCCCCCACCCCCAGGTGCTCAGCAGGAGCGTGTGGTGGGATTGTCACACATGTTCACTTTCATTCTTGTTTTCATCAGTTCCCCCCGCCCCGCCCCCCCGAAGTGTTCAGTTAATTGGTGCTGACCCGTGTTCACAGCTGCCCTGGAGCAGGACGGTCAGGCCTTCCTCAGCCGTGAGTGCAGAGGTCACCGCTCAGGCTGGCTCTAGACAGAATCTGTTGACTCACGTAGTTTTGTTAGCTTCAGGCACGGCTAGATCGGGGAGATCAGCTGGCAGCACCAGAATGCTGTCTCTTGACCCGTCTTGGCTCTGCTGACCTCCCTGTGGGT
>NC_043713.1:88317938-88319443 GCF_006229205.1 Suricata suricatta
GTGGTGAGAGTGGACATCCCTGTCGTGTTCCTGATCTCAGGGGGAAAGCTCTCAGTTTTTCCCCATTGAGGATGACATTGGCTGTGGGCTTTTTGTAAATGACTTTTATGATGTTTAAGTAAGTTCTTTCTATCCTAACTTTCTCGAGGGTTTTTATTAAGAAGAGATGTTGTATTTTGTCAAATGCTTTTTCAGCATCTATCAACAGGATCATATGATTTTTTTCTTTTGTTTTGTTGATGTGGTGTATCACATTAATGGATTTGCAAATACTGAACCGGGCCTGTAGCCCAGGAATGAATCCCACTTGATCATGATGGATAATTCTTCTTATGTGCTGTTGAATTCTATTTGCTAGTATCTTGTTGAGTATTTTTGCATCTGTATTCATTAAGGATATTGGCCTATAGTTCTCTTTTTTCGTTGGGTCTCTGCCTGCCTTAGGAATCAGAGTGATATGTGCTTCATAGAATGAGTCTGGTAGTGTTCCTTCCATTTCTATTTTTTGGAATAGCTTGATCGGCATTAACTCTGCTTTAAACATCTGGTAGAACTCCCCTGGAAATCCATCCGGCCCTGGGCTTTTATTCGTTGGGAGATTTTTGATAACTGATCAGATTTCTTCACTGGTTATGGGTCTGTTCAGATTTTCTATCTCTTCCCGTTTGAATTTTGGTAGTGCATGTGTTTAGAAATTTGTCCATTTCTTCTAGATTGTCCAGTTTATTGGCATATAATTTTTCATAGTAATCTCTGATGATTGCTTGTATTCCTGGGGGATCCGTTGTAATAGATCCATTTTCCTTCATGATTTTGTCTATTTGCATGTTTTTTCTTTTCTTCCTGAGGAGCCTAGCTAGAGGTTTATCAATTTTGTTTATTTTTTCAAAAAACCAACTCTTGGTTTCATTGATCTGTTCAATTGTTTTTGTGGATTCTATCTTGTTTAATTCTGCTCCTATTTTTATTATTTCTTTCCTTTTGCTGGGTTTGGGGTGTTCTTGCTGCTCCCTTTCTAGTTTCCTTAGGTGCTCTGTTAGGTTCTGAGTTTGTGCTTTCTCTGATGTGTTGAGGTAGGCCTGGGTTGCAATGGACTTTCCTCTTAAGACTGCCTTTGCTGCGTCCCAGAGGGTTTGAATGGCTGTATTCTCCTTTTCATTCATCTCCATATATTTTTTAATTCCCTCTCTAATTGCCTGATTGTCCCAATCATTCTTTTGTTCTTTGTTCCCGTCCTCTCGACTCTGTTCCCTCACTGGGCTTTCGTCTTCGAGACTTAGGAAGTGGGACGCGTCACGAATTTGCGAGTCCTCCTGGAACACGGGCCACGCGGATCCTCTGTATCGTCGCAGGTTTCAGATCTGCGCTTTTTCCTAAGACAAAGTCAAAAGAGGAGATGCAGCGTTCATCGCTATGGGCGAGGGGTCTCTGGTGGTAGAGCCGTGGGTGGGTGGGCTTCCTGGATTCCCTGCGTCTCCTGCTCTCCTCCGCCGTGCCGTCGATAC
>NC_043713.1:88319543-88329368 GCF_006229205.1 Suricata suricatta
AAGCTTTTAAAAGCCTTCGTCCCTGGGCACACGTCTTGGTGAGAAGGCCCCTGAATGTCCCACCCTTGTGAACTGCTCGTGCAGCGTGTCTCACTGCCCCGCAGACCCCTGAAGATAACCTCCGCCGGGCTTATCGTGACAATAGTCATCTATATGAGGGTGACTTTCAGAGTCTCAAATTTCAGGGGCCTCGTCTGTGGGCACATTTTGGTTTGTCTTATGTTTTAGTCCATGAATTGAAACCCTCTCGAGTGGATCATCCCCAGACATTTGTACTTACCTGTGAATAAGTTAATTCCCTTTGTATCAATTATTTCATCCCACAAGATTTATGTTTTTACAGCAGCCTGACCCAGGTAAATATTCACAGTCAGGTTTCCGATTCTCACTGAGCAACAGGAGCAGGGAAGAGTGGATGCAGCCTGTCCCAGATCGAATTCAAAGGCCATCTGCCCTCTTTGTGCCCACAAAACCCCTCCACACCAGCATCCCCCACCCAGCTCACCCTGTAGGCCACTCCTGAAC
Organism: Suricata suricatta; assembly: GCF_006229205.1. Lineage (NCBI taxonomy): Eukaryota > Metazoa > Chordata > Mammalia > Carnivora > Herpestidae > Suricata > Suricata suricatta. The sequence goes on from NC_043713.1 coordinate 88,320,069, forward strand.
CCTGACCACCGGGCAAGGCTCCAGAGAGGAACACCTCTGTGGACTCAAAGGGAAACCTGGACAGAAATGATCCAACGTATTGATCTGTTGTCGTCATTAAAAGGGAAATCCCAGGTATCGGCAAGTCTTAGAGGAAACTCCTTTTTTGATAAATAAGCCACTTGTACTTCTCCATGGCTAACATGACTCCATGGGGACTTTCCTCCTGCATCTGTGCTCCTGGTCACAAGGGAGGTCAGCCGCCCATCACTTCCCCTGTCCCGCCGTCACCCATCCAGCCGCAGGTCCCCACCCAGCCCGGCTGCTGCTGGGGGCCAGGTGGGCGCAGGCCTCTGTACACTGTGACCTCACGAGAGCGGGGCGCCTTTTTGTCCCTCGCTTGTCATGTCTGTTGTTGGGGTGAAATGGCCCTTAACACCCACGCTGCACTATTCTTGCAAACACGTGCGGAGAAGACACAAGCAGCCAAGCACACAGGCCTGTGATGCTGTGGCTGAGGACAGCTGTGAATGTGGGTGAGATGCCCCCCCCCCAAGGACGTGGTTACATTGTCACCGTGTTAAATGCAGGAGGAAAGGCTGTGCGAGCCCACAGCACTGCATTAGTCTCCTAAAGCTTCCTGTCCTTCCTGAACCGTCAAGGGGTGGCAGGCAGGGCCGCTACTGGCCCCACGATGGCGCGGGCAGAACGTGGGCCCAGGGTACACGGGAGAGGGGCAGGCCCGTGGGCCCCGTCCCACCGCGGTGCAGGCACCGGCCCAGAACCATTGCTCTAATGGGACACGCACCTCCCAGGTGTGCTAGACAGCAAAAGGTGAACTCTCACAGGGAGGACCTCCAGTCCAGAGAGGCTGCAGCGTCCAGGACAAGGAAGGGACCTGCCAGGGTCTGGATGTGACAAAAATTAGGAACCGTGAGGGGGCAGCCCTCCGCGTGTGGTCCAGGGCTCCCTTGCTGAGAAGCTGGCACAAGCCCACATCCCCTTTGGGTCCCCAGTGCCAGAGCCGGGTTAGCAAACAGGGCTGGCTGGGCACCTCCCAAGAAGGCCCTCCAGAAGACCCCACCACGGCGGCCCAGGGCCATGTGCAAGGGCCCCCAGTGTGGTGGCACTGAGGCCTGTTTTCAGTGCACAGACAAGACGACCCAGGCTCTGACTGGGTAATTGAAGTTATTAGAGTAAGAAGAGTTGTTTGTCCACTTAGTCCCAAGAAAAAGGGCATTTGTGCCATTAACTCTCCATGAGTGTCTCCTCCCCGGGACGGCCACAGCGTCCGGCAGTTCCGAAGGAAGACCCATGTGCCAGGGTCTCTGGTCACCCCAGGCAAACCTCTACTCACACCCCAAGCCCCCAAGTTCATGACTGACCACAAACAGCTGCAGCAAGGGCAGATTAAATGTCATATTGTAATAATATAATTACCCATCTTGATTATGTGATTAGTGAAAGCACTGTAATTATACACTTAGAGCTGAAGTGATTTATGCCAGAGGTCCTGCTGGTAACCGGCCCTGTCCTCCAGGACCGCGAGCTCCCGCCACGCTCTGCCCCGTGCAGCCAGGTGACTGCGACCAGGGGAGGATGGTGTCTCGGCAGACAGGTGTGACAGCCTCCTCAGCAGGAAAAAGAGGTTTGGAGCCCTGGGAAGGTCTGCAAGTTTTAAAAGCCCACAGATTACATCAGTAGTAGTTTTCAAATTCACTCTACAAACTGTGGATTTGTCGATGTGGGTTTCAAAATCACCAGTTCTTTAGATTATAAAATGCTCTGGTGTTCTCCAAAGATAAGGGTTGGGATTATTTTTTTAAGCATTTTAGAAACAGTTGTGTGTGCGTGTGTGTATGTGCTTGTGTGTGTGCACACCCCATGTATTTGTTTATGCAAAATGTGTGCACCATGCATTCGTTTCTAGGTCGTGTGTAGGCGCCCGTGCATTGGTTTATAGGAGGTGTGCGTGCGCCTGTGCATCGGTTCATACGGAGTGTGTGTGCCTGTCCGTTTGTTTATAGAAGTGTGTAGGCACCCATGTATTTGTTTACATGGAGTGTGTGCACCATGCATTTGTTTATACGAAGTGTGTAGAAACAGAGCACCCGTGTGTTTGTTTACGCATTTGTGTGTGTAAGTGTGAGACGGACCCCTTTGGTTAGAACCACTCTGTTTAGGGCGGCGTGCAGATGTGCCTCCCTGAAGGGTCATCCTTTGCAGAGCTGGGTGTGGGTGTGTGGGAAATGGGTGCATCAGAAGCGGGTTGGAATCCTTGTAGCTCAGCTCCAGAGGCTGGGGGTCGAGGTGACTAAGGAATGAGAAGGAAGTCTGGAGAAAGAAGGAGGGGGAGGAAGGCGTGGGACCCTGTCTGCACCCTTGGCTCGGCCTCTGGGACCCGTGACCTCTGGGTCAAGGTTGCACAGAATGCACTTGTCCTGACCCAGCCTTTCCAGGGAGGAGCACGCTCCCCTGGGCCCCGGCGTGCGAGGACGGCCTCTCTGTCCTGCTCCCTGCAGCCTGACGCCCGGCTGGCCAGCACCTCCCGCAGCCCCAGACCCTGAGGCCGTGGACGGAGGCCCTGACGGGAGGTGGTCAGGGGCTCTGCCGCTTGGGGACACTGGGGACTTGAGCTGCTCTGGGGTCGTCGCGCTCTCATTGCTCCTCATATTCCCCACTGTTTCTAGGACAAGGAGGGACCTCTTGTCCTCCACGATGGAGATGTCTGCCCCGTCCTGTTTTAGGGAAGGTCTGTCCTCCTCCCCCAGAGGTGGCTCTCCAGGGGAGTCCTACTTACATATAGACAGTCCATGCGGAGGAGACAGGAGATCCTGACTTCATCACCTGAGCCCCTGGATCTAGCCAGGCCTGAAGGCATTGCCCTGTGTTTTTCATTTAAGTGGACCAATAACACTTCCCTTTTCAAAAACCAGTTAGGGGGATATCTGGCGGGGCTCAGTCTGGTGAGTGTCTGACTTCAGCTCAGGTCATGATCTCATGGTCTATGAGTTCAAGCCCTGCATTGAGTGTCAGCTCAGAGTCTGGAGCCTGCTTGTGATTCTGAGTCTCTCTTTCTTTGCCCCTCCCCCACTAATGCATGTTCTCTCTCTCTCTCTTTCTCTCTCTCTCTCTCTCTCTCTCTCTCTCTCTTTCTTTCTCTCTCTCTCAAAAATAAACATTAAAGTTTTTAAAAAGGGGCGCCTGGGTGGCTCAGTCAGTTAGAGCATCCTGCTTCTGCTCAGGTCATGATCTCATGGCTCGTGAGTTTGAGACCCATGTCAGACTCTGTGCTGACAGCTCAGAGCCTGGAGCTGCTTCCAATTCTGTCTCCATTTCTCTCTGCCCCTCCCCCAATTGTGCGCGCGCACCCGCGCGCACACTCTCTCTCTCTCTCTGTCTGTCAAACATAAATTTAAAAAACATTAAACAATTTTTTAGATTAAAAACAGAAATTGGTTCTGTCGCTGACAGAGTCCTAATCGAGGACGCATCTCTGTCCCTCCCACCCCAGCTTCGGTCTCCTGAGCCTGAGAACATTTGGAACAGAGAAAGTCGAGGGCTGCAGAGTCAGGGTCTGAGCACGCGGCCGTCGTAGCCCCTGCTGCCCTGCCGTTGGACTGACATTTCGGGAACATTTCCTACAAAGCCTCCATAGCCCAGAGTGTCCTGTTGCCCACTGGCCCCGCAAGCTGGAGACCACTCCCCAGAGCTGCTCCGAGGAGCCCGAGCCCCCCACCCCCTGTGTCCCCCGTCTGGGCCCGCTCCCACCGTTGCTCTGACATAGACTCCCCTCCTCCAGCTACACTTGGGCCCCTGGGAGGCAGGAGCCCCCTTCCTCGTCCTTGGTTCCTAGGCTCCCAGCCGAGCCCCGGGGCCTCCTGGGTTTGGCAGCACAGTTCACCTGCTACACAGTGAATACACCGTGTGCTGCTGAATTACAAAGGTGCGGGGGCAGAGGACTGTGGGGAGCCATCAGGACCGTCCTGTGGCTTGGAACCCATCTTATGGTGATCTGATTAGGCATCTATTTCAAGCAGAGCCCACACTTCAAAAACTAGAAGTAAAGTGGGACACCTGGGTGGCTCAGCCGGCTGAGCGCCCGGCTTCGGCTCAGGTCATGATCTCGCAGTTCATAGGTTCGAGCCTAATGTCAGGCTCTGAGCTGTCAGCACAGATCCTGCTTCGGATTCTGTTTCCCTCTTTCTCTGACCCTCCCCTGCTCATGCTGTCTCTCTCTCTCAAAAAACAAATAAAACATTAGAAGGAAAAAAATTTAAAAGCAAAACCAAAAACTAGAAGTGAAGTAATTCTGCCGCAGGGGAAATGGCGGTTTTCCTGTGCCCTCAAGGTGGGTCCCACAGGCTCCGGGAGTCTGGTCCTGACCGCAGGAGCCCCGGGGAGGGAGCCCGCAGGAGGGGCTGTCCCTCCACATCTAAATCGTGGAGCATCCCAGCCCGCAGCTCTGATGGCAGGTGGATGGGAGGGGATGGGGCCTGTGGAGGGGCCCCAGGGATGGGGGTGACCCGCTCAGACCTTCCCTCCTCACCCTGTCCCGAGACACGGCAGACGCTCTCTGGGGAGCTCTGCCATGTGCCCCTCGCTGGGACCCACCTCTGCACAGGAGACGGAAGGCAGATGTAGCCAACCTTGTGCAGATACTGGAACCTTCTGGAATGTCTGTCAGTGTCTTTGGCAATGATAGCCAGCCACACATGGGTCTACACCAGAAAAAAACCACGCATGAGAAAGACGGCTGCACCAAGACCCTGTCTGTTCATGTGTGTTTGTTCATCTGTTTTCTGGGGACCAGGATGGTTTAGTTTAGTGCCCGGCTGCTGACGCCAGTCATATGTTCCCACGGCAGTGTTTCACTTGGATTTATTTTTCCAGCTCTCGTGAAGTACCTAATTCATTGTCCTGAGGGCCTCTGAAGCCTTAGTTAGCTGGCTGCTGTAACCGGCCCCTGCAGCCCCGGGCCCGTCGGGCAAAGATGAGCTCTAACCCGGCGTCCAGAGTGCTCTTGTGCTCTGTCACTTTTCCAGAGTTAAGAACAGCTCTGAAGAGGTTGTTGACCTAAGGCATGCAGACTTTATGATATTATTTGGGAACATAGTACCTGAATTTTAAGGTTTAGTTAGCAAGAAAGAGCGCTGATACGCACCCTCCACCTTAGCCTGGGCTCCGAGTAATCCTAGAGACATTGCTCCGGTTCCTGTCTAATGAACATTCTTCTCCTCCTCCGAGTTCTGAGGTTCCACTCTGAGATGAGATTAGGACCAGCCTGTGAGAGGCACCTAACCCTCTGTGAGCTCCTCCTGCCCCAGGACCCCAGGGACCTCCTCTCCCCATGGGGACCGGGTGACGCCCACCTCTGCTGAATCACCTTTACCCAGAAGGCTGCCAGCCCCTCCTGCCCGCGCCTGTGCTCAGGCCCACAGCCTGGGTAGTGGGAGGGGCGCTGCCCTGAGGACGGATTGGGCTCACAAACCGGAATTCTGACCTGTCATCAGGCTCCGCGCAGGCCAGGTGCCGCCCTGACATGGGGAGGGAGTACACACAGCCCTCGGGTGGGGACCTGGCCCGGGGCAGACACCTCGGTGCTGCGGCACCTGGCCTGAATCCTGGCCCAGCCTGACCCAGCTGGACCCCTGCTCCACCCTGGGTGACCTCGGAGCAGCCTCACTCTGGGCTCAGCGGTCGTGGCTGTCACTGACCGGCGCTGACCGGTGGTGTGAACCAGCAGGTGCCTCAGTGAGCCCCTCCCCACCGCAGCCGGGCCCATGCAGAGCCGGGCTCGTCCTCTGGAGTGCGAGTCAGCGATGAGCAGGTGCGCCCCCCGCTCCCAGCAACCTGGGGCCTCACCACACGGCTTCAGGAAGGACACAGAGGCGCTGGGTGGCCCATAGCACCAGAGGAGCACCCGGAGAGTAGCAACAGCAAGAGACCACGGTGGCCCAGGGGTGAGGCCGGGAGGAGGTGGTGCCAACAGCCTGGGGTGCCCGGAGCCCCAGAGGTGGCCAGGCCACAGGAGGCAGGGAGGGGAGATGCACTGCTGTCCCTCCTTCTGTCCCTGTCTCCCACCTCAGTCTCCCTTGGCCAGCTGACCACAGGGGACCCGGTAGGGCTAGCACCCTGGACAAGGTCAAGGGAGCAGAGATGGGTGTGAGCAGACACACTGGGACGTGCTGAGCGAGTCTTGACCTGCGTCTCTGCTTGCCTGAGGCCTGGTTGCCTCCAGGGCCCCGGGTCAGCACGTCAGTCTGAAATGACACAGGAGTTACCGAAACCCATCACAGCAGGACAGACGGGAACCTCAGGGCGGCACCTCAGACCCCTCAGCTGCATGAGTGTTGGAAGGACGCCACAGGCAGGGGGTGGGGACACTGAGGAGCAGGCAGGGCTTGGGGGGCCAGGGGAGGGGCCCCAGCGGACTTGGCGGCTGTGGGCAGGACACTGGGGTCTCTGGTCAGGAACAGTCAGGTCTCAGGAAGTTCGGGCCTCGGCTCTCCTGCGCAGCACGGCCTGCAGGGAGAGCAGACGCTCAGGCAGACTCCGGTGCAGCTGCCGGGACCTCCCCCACCCCGTTCTGTGGCTCCGGCACCTCCGTGTCTGAGACTCGAGACCCGTGAGCAGGAGAGGAGAGCCTTCCACAGGCCCTGGGAAACGGAGAATGTTCCCTAGGACCCAGGGCTGGGCAGGGGGAGCTCGGCTCACAAGCACCCCTTGGGGACCACGTCGGTCCATCTGTTCGCCCATCCATCCCTCCCTCCCGGCTCAGGCCTCTGTTTATTTAGAGCTGCACTGCTGATAGAAGCCATGCAGGGGGTCTGGTCGGGGACCGCGCGGTGGTGGGGGCATTTCCAGGCAGGAACCTGAATCTGACCCGTCTCACTCGCTGTGTTACCTGGGGCGGTTACTCAACCTCTGGCCGTCCTCCTCGGACGGTGATAAGCCCGCCTCGGGGGTGAGGATCGAGTGGGTCCTGCCTGGCACAGCTTTCTCCACCAAAGCCCCAGGTCGGGGACCACTTCCTTGTCACCTGTGGCTGATGGGGCCGCTCACCTGCCCCGGCTCAGGCTGCCCACATGTAATTCTTAGAAATTCAAACACATGCATGTTGCCAGGAAGGAGAGAAGTAACTCAATCTGAACAGGAAACTCACTGTTTTTTTTTAAATGTTTACTTACTTTTAAGAGAGACAGTGTGAGCGGGGGAGGGGACAGAGAGAGGGAGACAGAATCTGAAGCAGACTCCAGGCTCCGAACTGTCAGCACAGAGCCCGACGCGGGGCTCGAACCCACGAACTGTGAGATCCTGACCTGAGCCGAAGCCGGACGCTCAACCAACTGAGCCCCCAGGCGCCCCTGAACAGGAAACTCACGTTAGCGCACATTCTGTTGATTACGCGCAGTTGAACCGAGTATACATCTCATATTCTCGATGTGTTTGCCTCTAACCTGTGTGCGTTTTGCAAAGACGTGCGTGTTGTGTGTTGTGGGGGACCCGGCACATTTGTCCAGGCAGCTGTGAGCAGCACCCTTGTGCCCAGCTCCAGACACAGCCCACTGTGAGGTCTGAATCCACGTGGGAAGGAGGACGACATGGGGGGGTGGGACACACTGAGCTCCAGCAGCTGTCCCTGGGCTCTGGTGACAGGATCACCACCGGGATCTCCCTCGTGCACGTGTCTGAATCCATGACTTGAGCCTGCATGAGTGACATCTCACAGCAGGAGCAAGGCCACTGAGGTGGCCCAGGCAGGAGGGACCAGCACAGCAGCAGGGGACCCGGAACAGTGGACCAGACCTCACCAGATGGGATGAGGCTGGAGAGGGCGTGGGACCATCCTCTGGGCCTGTCGCTGTCCCCTCCCGGATGGAGTGAAGCAGCGTGCCTTGTGGAGGACCGCCCTCTGTCCTCTGGGGACCAGTCACTTCTTGCCATCAGCTCCCGACACCCCCCCCCCTTCCCTGGCAGCCCAAGACTCACCAGCAAGGGAAGTGTCACTTCCGGGCTTGCCAAGGCAGAGTCGCGGGAGCTGCTGGGCACAGGTGCTGTGCGGGGCTCCGCGAGGGGCTCCCGGTTGCTTCTGGGATCCCAGGGCAGGGCTCCAGCCCTGTGTCTGTCCCTTTCTCACCACAGGAGCCTCTGGGCATGACTGGGCCTGCTGCCCCTCCCAGGGGCCACTGACAGCTCTGAGATGTCATTCACTGCCACCCGTTCACCCAACAGTTAATGAGCACCTAGTGTGTGCCAGGCAGGGGGCATGGGTGGTCCTTGAGCACAAGGACCTGAGTCTAGACCTGACATTCTCTTGTCAGCTGTGCTGAGAGGGACGAAGGAGGGGACTGCCTGGGAGAGGTTACTAGGGGACACAGCAGCGATTCCAGGGGGAGGGGCTGGAGCAGACACACGGTGACAAGGCACCAAGCAGAGCAGGGAGGACTTTCAGGCAGAGGGGCAGGAGGCCAGGCTCTTAGGGGGAGGGGCGTGGTAACCTGGGGACTAACAAGGTCCAGTGAGTCTGGACACAGCCTGCTCTGTGGAGGTGGGGAGATGCATCCTCGGGTGCGGGCCCAGGGCCCTGTCAGCCTCTGAGTGTGGGGGCGCCGGAGGGGGCTTCCTGCTGATTCAGAGCCCTTGCCCTCCTCTGCTCTGTAAAACATGCTCCTGGGTTCCCAGGGAGGGCCCTGCCAGGCTCTCAGGACCCTCAGGGGTGCCGGGGACCCCAGGGAACAGGGGCCTCTGAAAGAGGGTGTCCCCCCAGCTCCCCTGCAGAGCCCCCCCTCGGGGGTTCCCAGCCCTGGACGGGTGGCCTGCCCCACAGTCCTGCCCCACACAGGGTCCTTCTGCTGAGGACAGCTGGTGGTGGTCCTGCCCTGCCCAGCTCCCAGGATGCCCCAGCTCTGCTCACACCCCTCCCCACCTCTCCTGGGGTCGGGTGGGGGCTGCTGCCCGACCTCCTCCTGCTGCTGCTCATCTCTGCATGGGCCTCGGTCATCCTCTGCCCTTCCAGCTCTGCCACCAGCAGCATGACTAAGTCCCAGTTAAAAAAATTTTGGGGGGCGTTTATTTTTGAAGGATAGAGACAGAGCGTGAATGGGGGGCGGGGGAGGGACAGAGAAGGAGACACAGAATTAGAAACAGGCTCTAGGCTGTGAACTGTCAGCACGGAGCCCAGTGCGGGCCTCGATCCCAAGAACCATGAGATTATGACCTGAGCCGAAGTCAGATACTTAACTGACTGAGCCACCCAAGAGCCCCCAAATCCTACTTTTCTGTCTAGTTGGGGGAGTCCCTGCACTGGAGGCTTGGGTG
>NC_043713.1:88329468-88330670 GCF_006229205.1 Suricata suricatta
TCTGGGGTCCCATTTCAGGCGGGGCCCAGCGGGTGGCTCTCTGCTCCCCTGGCCTGCTGAGTCACTCCCTCAGCTGCCTCCAGCTGCTGGCAGAGTCAGATGGAAGGTTCTGGAAGGCAATTCTGCACCTGCCACATTCCTTTCAGCACTATTTAAAAGAGCCCAGATAATCCACCATCAAGGTGTCAACAGTTTCCATGGAGACGCATTTCCGTACCCAGAGGGGAATTCTGGAGAAGAGTCTGTCAAGGGAGTGAAGGCTGTCAGGCACGGAGTCCTTCACTTGGGGCGGGGAGGGGGGGCGAGGCGCTGCTGCTCCAAGTTCAGACAGCCAGGGCCTCCAGTGGTGGATCATTCTGACCTCGAACTTGACACTCACCAGCCCTGTTCAATCTCTGGCCCGGTTCCCTCCTCCCTTCACTGGTGCTGCTCTCCGCTGGGAAGAAGGGAGACCAGTCTGTCCGAGATCCCGAGTTGGGTTCTCTAAGTCCCTAGAAGAGCCAGAGCCACTCAGCGGTAGGCTACGTAGGAGCCCACAGCTTACTGGGCGTCTGAGGAAGCGACAGGCCTCCCCCCCCCCGCCCCGGGGGTGTCAGGACCGGCTGCCCAGGCCCCGCCCCGAGTCCCGGTGGAGACTCCCGCCCGCTCTGCCGGCTCCGCATCAGCACAGAACCGCGCAGACGCCAGGCCTCTGCCCGCGGGGAGCCCGCTCCTCCACCACACTGGCCCCTGGACCGCGGCCCACAGCTCCTTCCCACACACGGAGAATCTTCCCGGGATGCCAGAGCTGCAGGACAGGGTCTCAGGGACCATCTTAGTGCTTTTCCCTCCCTGTGGCTCCTGTCATCTGCGGTCACCGCCCCCTCACACCCAGGTGGTCTGTGTTCAGGGCTCAGGGAGCATCACCAGCGCTGAAGCCCATCCCGTGCCCATCCCCCCAACAGACCCCATGGGTTCAGGACACCGCATGGGGCCCGTACGGAGGGCAAGTTGTGTCGTTCACCCGAACTCACAATGTAACTGGGCATCGCTATCTCCAGTCTGTGCGGAACTACCTGGAGGGACGGGTGTGTCCCTAGCCAGTCCCTCTGCAGCATCAGCTGCGGGTTCGGATGTGCACCCTGACCGGCGTGTGCGGGGCTGCCCCCAGGGAGATGATCTCTGCGATGAGAACTCTCTCTCCCCGCCCGGGGTCTCCCCGC
>NC_043713.1:88330770-88331961 GCF_006229205.1 Suricata suricatta
GCATTGTTTTATAAAATTTTTATTTTTTTATGAATATAATTTATTGTCAAATTGGCTTACATACAACGCCCAGTGTTCATCCCAACAAGTGCCCTCCTTCATGCCCATCACCCATTTTCCCCTCCTCCCCATTCCACCCTCAGTTTGTTCTCTGCATTTAAGTCTCTTATGGTTTGCCTGCCTCCCTCCCTCTTTGTGTGTTAACTATTGTCTCCCCTTTCCTTCCTCCATGGTCTTCTGTGAAGTTTCTCCAGAACCACATGTGAGTGAAAATATAGGGTGTCTGTCCTTCTCTGACTGACATACTTCACTCAGCATCCACGTTGCTGCAATGGCAGGATCTCAATTCTTTCTCATTGCCAAGTAGTACTCCATTGCATATATAAATCACATCTTCTTTATCCACTCATCAGGTGACGGGCATTTAGGCTCTTTCCATGATTTGGCTACTGTTGACAGTGCCGCTATAAACATTGGGGTACATGTACCTTATGCATCAGCACTCCTGTAATCCTTGGGCAAATTCCTAATAGTGCTATTGCTGGGTCATAAGGTAGTTCTAATTCTAATTTTTTGAGGAGCCTCCAACTGTTTTCCAGAGTGACTGCACCAGTTTGCATTCCCACCAACAGTGCAAGAGGGTTCCTGTTTTCCCACATCCTCACCAGCCTCTGCAGTTTCCTGATTTGTTCATCTTAGCCACTCTGACTGGTGTGAGGTGGTATCTCAGTGAGGCTTTGATATGTATTTCCCTGATGATGAGGGATGCTGAGCATCATTTCCTGTGTCTGTTGGCCATCTGGATGGACATCTTCTTTGGAAAAATGTCTTTTCAGGTCTTTTGCTCACTTATACGCTGGATTATCTGTTTTTCAGGTGTTGAGTTTGGTAAGTTCTTTATAGATTTTGGATACTAGCCCTTTATCTGATATGCCATTTACAACAATCTTTTCCCATTCAATTGGTTGCCTTTTAGTTTTGTTGTTTCCTTTGCAGTGCAGAAGCTTTTTATCTTAATGAGGTCCCAGTAGTTCATTTTTGCTTTTAATCCCCTTGCCTTTGGAGATGTGTCAAGTAAGAAATTGCTAGGGCTGAGGACAGAGAGGTTGTTGCCTGCTTTCTTCTCTAAGGTTTTAATGGTCTCCTGTCTCACATTTAGGTCTTTCATCCATTTGAAATTAATTTTCGTGT
>NC_043713.1:88332061-88333474 GCF_006229205.1 Suricata suricatta
TTTAATGGTCTCCTGTCTCACATTTAGGTCTTTCATCCATTTGAAATTAATTTTCGTGTGTGGTGTAAGAAAATGCTCTAGTTTCATTCTTCTGCATGTTGCTGCTGTCCACTTCTCCCAGTACCATTTGCTAAAGAGATTTTTACATTGGATGCTCTTTCCTGCTTTGTCAAAGATTAGTTGGCCATACGTTTGTGAGTCCAGTTCTGGGCTCTCTCTTCTATTCCATTGGTCTATGTGTCTGTTTTTGTGCCAATACCATACTGTCTTGATGATGACAGCTTTGTAGTAGAGGCTAAAGTCTGGGATTGTGATGCCTCCCGTTTTCGTTTTCTTCTTCAAGATTATTTTGGCTATTTGGGGTCTTTTGTGGTTCTATACAAATTTTGGGATTGTTTGTTCAAGCCCTGAGAAGAATGCTGGTGCAGTTTTGATTGGGATTGCATTGAAGGTGTCTATTTCTCTGGGCAATATCGACATTTTAACAATATTTATTCTGCCAATCCCTGAGTATGGGATGTTTTTCCATTTCCTTGTGTCTTCTTCAATTTCTTTCATAAGTTTTCTACAGAATTCAGCATACAGGTCTCTTATATCTTTGGTTAGGTTTATTCCTAGGTATTTTATGGTTCTTGGTGCAACTGTAAACGGGATCAGTTTCTCTTTCTGTTGCTTCATTATTGGTGGATAAAAATGCAACCAACTTCTGAACATTAATTCTTTACCTTGAGACTTCACTGAATTCACGTTATCAGTTCTAGAAGTCTTTTGGTAGAGTCTTTTGGGTTTCCATGTAGAATATCATGTTACTTGCAAAAAGTGAAAGTTTGACTTCTTTTCTAATTTTGATGCTTTTTATTTCATTTTGTTGTCGGATTGGTGATGCTAGGACTTCCAACAGTAATTTAGACAACAGTGGTGAGATTGGGCATCTCTTTCATGTCCTTGATCTCAGGGAAAAGCTCTCCATTTTTCCCCATTGAGATGATATTAACTGTGGATTTTTTGTATATGACTTTAATGATGTTTAAGTATGTTCCTTCTATCCTGGCTTTCTCGAGAGTTTTTACTAAGACAGGATGTTGTATTTTGTCAAATGATTTTTCTGCATCTACTGACAGGCTCATATGGTTCTTGTCCTTTATTTTATTAATGTGATGTATCACATTGATTGATTTGCGAATTCTGAACCAGCCCTGCAGTCAAGGAATGAATTCCATTAGATCATGGGGAATAACTCTTTTTATATGCTGTTGAATTCGATTTGCTAGTATCTTGAGAATTTTTGCATCCATGTTCATCAGGGATTGGCCTATAGTCCTCTTTTTTTGTTGTTGGGTCTCTCTCTAATTTAGGAATCAAGGTAATGCTGGCTTCACAGAATGAGTCCTGAGTTTTCCTTCCATTTCTATG
>NC_043713.1:88333574-88334789 GCF_006229205.1 Suricata suricatta
CTTTCACAGCTTCATCCCTCCTGCGTCCTCACCTGTCCTGGAATTTGGGTTTGAACGTGCGACACGCTTTGGCCGATAGAAGGAGTCAGAAGGGACGGGGCCAATGTCACGCTGCGGGCTGAAGAGGCCTCGGATGTGTCCTGGGCCCTCTGGACAGCTCTGCTCTTGTCCTCAGAAAGACAGGCCTAGGCTGGCCCGCTGGTCCCCAGGGGGAAGAGACACGGGGTTTGGGTTCAGACCAGGCCAGAGGCGCCCCACCACTGACCCGTGAGTGGGCCCCGCCAGACCCCTGGAAGCCCCCGGGAGGAAGGCCCGGAGTAGCCGACGCTTAGCAGATCCGCAGACCCCTGAGGACAGACGGCTGCTGTCTCAGGGCCCCTTTCGGGGAGATTCGGTGAGCAGCATTCTGTGACAGTGTCTGACCCACAGGGCCCCCTTCCCAGTCCGGGCAGCCAGGAGTACGTGGGCCTCCCCATCCTACAAGAGCCTGGGCCCCTCGCCCCATGGAGATGGCAGCTCTGCAGACGCTGGGGAGGAGCTGCTTCCCGCCGCGTTCACCGAGGAGGCCGGGCGCTTGCGGGCTCCACTGCTTTTCAGACGCTTAATGGGCAAATTGCACCTCGTGTAATAAACATGGAATTATTGCTTTATGAAGATTTTATGACTGCATCGTGGGAATGATCTGTCCTTGCTCAGGAGTTAGCGGAGAAAACACACTGTCCTGACCAAGCCTCCTGGACGGTGACGTGCAGCGTGTTTCCCCCAGCGGGGCTGGGAGCGCAAGGGGCTGTACGTTCAGACACGGGACACACACCCCCGAAAACCCAGCCCAGCACGTTATCATGTCCTCCAGTCCCCCCGATGGGGTCCCCCAGCCGGCCGAGGACACAGGCAGGACACAGGCAGGTCTGGGCCCACACACGCCGTGTCCTGGGGGACGTTGCAGGACTTCTGGTAAGCGTTCGAAAGTGTCCTGTCGCTGCTCCCGTGGGCGCGGGCCTGACCGTGGGTGCAGCCAGGTGCTGCGTTCGGGCCCAGGGCAGAAGGAGCTGTGAGAGCAGCCTGCCGGCCAGCCCCCTGGCCCAGGAGGACAGGAGACCCTGGAGCTGACCCCAGGCCGCTGGCTGAGGAGGGGCTGCCCTGCTCCCCAGGAGCCTCGCCTGGCTTAGCCGCTTCCACCCCTCCCCCCGGGTGAGCCCCTCCGGCTCCCTGAGC
>NC_043713.1:88334889-88337815 GCF_006229205.1 Suricata suricatta
GGGAAAGCAGAGCTGACAGAGAAGCTGAGACCCCGGCCTGACCCCTTCCTGAGGACACAGCGGAGCTGTTCGTCCCCCAGGCTGCCTGGACCCCAGCTGAGACCCCATCTAGGGAGCAATCTGTGCTGAAGGGACTTTGCGTGGGTTTGCGTGAGTGAGCAGGATTTGAATCCCAGGAGCCCCGTAGAGGCGGTGTTTTGTGAGATGCACACCGGAGGCGGAATGTGTGGTGGGTTTGGACGTGTTAGGTTTGAGATGTCGGGAGTGATATGAAAATAATTAACAGGTGTTACTCTTCATGGGAGGCTCCTAGTGAGAAGGGGCACTTTTCCGACCGGGACGGGTGTGATTCAGTATGGAGTTTCCTGCTGGAAATCATGTGTGACGTAGTAGGCCCTGTGTCATGATCAGGAAATGCTGGATTGAGGTCACGATTGAAACCAGACAAGTGAAGGGGCTATTGGGATCTAGGTGACGTTCACGGCCTGACACTGGTTATTTCTAGGTGTTTGGAAAGAAAGTCACAAGATCCTAGGGCCAAGTTCTTGGAGCCCGTTGACATTGAGACACCAATAGGATGGAGTGAACAGGAATAGGAGCGAACAGAGGCTGAGCCTGAGGGGTAGGAAGAGCACCGAGTTAGCAGGCAGACCGGGTGAGGGCGCGTTCAGGAGAGTGGCCACCTGAGCTGGGCTCTGTTGAACGCAGTAGGCTGGAGACCAGGAAGTCGTTGGTTTGGCAACATAGAGGTCCCCGGTGGCCTTGGCAAGAATGGCTTCAGCATAGGAGTGGGGATTAGGCGCTTGGCCAGCGAGGGAGGTAAGGACGCACAGACAGTCCCCACAGAGGGCTTTCCAGGAGTCTGTGGGAAGAGGGGTGGGAGCTGCAGAGAGGAGACAGCCAGCAGGTGTGAGCGTTTTCAGGATGACAGGTCAGGAGGCGTGTGTGACCACTGGAGGACAGAGCCAGAACAGAGGGAGGAGCTGATGCCGGCCCAGCAGAGGGAGGCTTCCCAGAGGGGGGTTTGGAGGAGCAGGAGGAGGTGAGGTCCTGGGCAGGAGCTAGGGTTTGCACGCTGTGGCGGGGGAAGGGACACACAGGCATTACACTGAGAAAGGGGGAGGGCGTGGGCACAGGTGGGTACATTGGAGATTGGGTGGCGTGAGAGGCTGCGGAGGCTGCCTGCTCTGTGAGCCAAGAGGCCAGGTGAGCTGAGAATGGAAAAGAGAAGGTAAGCTGGAGGACAGAAGGGAAGGGAAAGCATTAGTTCTGCGGGTGGGAATGCGCTTTGCCCGAGCGGGTAGTGGGCAGTGTGAGACCCAGGGGCCTGGCTTCACAACGAGACCGGGCCGCACGGAGCCGGCCTCTCTGGCAGCCGCACTCGGCGCGGGGCAGGCGCGCGTTAGCGGGCAGTTGGTTGAAGTCAAGTTCTGTGTTGCCCAGTGGGAGCGTGGAGGGAGAGGGGGCAGCGGAGCGGATGGTGTTGTGTGAGCCCGGAATCCAAGGGGAGCCGGGCAGCGCGGGCTCAGGGAGATGGCCGCGCTGAGAACGCCGTAGACCTGATGCTCTCGTGCGGACAGCGTGGCCAGAGACTCCACATACGCCATGCGGAGCGAAGGGTCCCAAGTGGAGCAGTCGCCCCCAAGACACCGGAGGTGGAGCGGTTATTCAGGACGGCAAGGTCATAGGAGGTGCGTGAGGGTGCAGGTCATTGGAGGGGCTACTGGCAGGGAGTGATGATCCACAAATGGCAAGGACCATCCACGTTTCACTTGGGGAGGTGACGGGCAGTGCGCAGGCCCGGGGTGGGGGGCTGCTGCTCCGTGTCGTGATCCGGTGCTGCTGGTCCAGGCGTGTTCCCTTCGCGACCGTTCACCAGGCTGCTGACTTACGATCCGGGCCCTTTCCCGTCTGTCGGTCATACTCCAGTGCGGGGTTAAAAGTTTAGGCCAGGAAACGTGCGGGAACGCCAAGACCAGTGGTGCAAGCTCCGGCACGGTATTACGGGCGCCCCTCCCCCATGTCCGTCCGTGCTTTCTGCCCGCGCCGGCACCCAACTGTGGGCCTTCTGGGTGTTCCTAAGTATTTGTGTCTCATTCCGTACAATTAAGTTTTGAATCAGTTTTCCATTAGTAGCATCAACAGGGGATTACATTTAAATTGGAATAATTTTAATCCCCAATATGCAGGGTGATTTGAGAATTTATGTAACAAGTCAACGTGTAGCCCGGCCAGGTGGCACACTCCCTGGACCAGGGGGACAGGTTTCGGGTCGTTGCCTTCCAGGCCCGAGACTGTCGTTAGTCTCTCTGAGACATGGCACTGGAGACCCTGTGCCTGAGGTGAACTCCAGGCCTTCGTGAAGGGGAGGTGGGCCGCTGGTCAGGCGCGTGGCCCCCTTTGTCCTCGCCCGCGCGGCCCGAGTGGGGCTCCCGAGGCCCCCGTGGTGTCAGCGCTCTGTCCCTCCCGGGGCAGGTTGCTGGCCGGTTTACATCCGCCACCGCCTCAGTGGCAGGTCGCCCAGCTGCCAGCCACCCCCACAGCGTTCGGAGCGGCAGCCACGCTCCCTCTTCTGGAATCCGGGGTCTCCCCGAGCTGGGCGGCCCCTGCGTCCCTGGGAGCTGGAGGCACAACGCAGGGCCCCTCACGCGTGCGGGATCCGATGACCTTGCTCCCTCTAACTCGATGGGGAGGGGGGGTCTCCAGAAGCCCCACTTCCTCCCTTAACTTGGTCGTTGTGGTTTTTACCTTTATCGATGTTCTCCAAGGAAGCCCAGTCCCTTGGGTTTAAAACAGTCATTTTGAGAAAATTTCCACTCAGGATTTAGGCTCCCCTTCTCCGGACCAGGCCGTCCTGCTTCCAGCTGCCGGCTTCTCTGCTGCTCTCGGGGCACGGAAGCGAACCCGGGCTGGGGGGCTGGCGGGG
>NC_043713.1:88337915-88346231 GCF_006229205.1 Suricata suricatta
CCCCTCTCCCTCACCTCTCCTCACCTTTCCCTCCCCTCTCCCTCATCTCTCCTCCCCTCACCCTCACCTCTCCTCACTTCTCCCTCACCTCTCCTCACCTCTCTTCACCTCACTTCACCCCTCCCTCACCTGACTGACATTATTCCCAAAACTTCTGGCCGTGCAGGTCGTCTCTGGCTCCCTGGAGCTTGGAGAAGGCCAGGAGGGTCCATGTCCCCACCTTCCCCTCACACGGAGCCTGCACTGTTGATCCGCTGGGATGGAAGAACATTCCAGGGGAGGCAGCAGGCAGCCGGGATGGGTTGGTGTGTCACACGAGTGTCTCCCTTGCCCCGGGGTCCGTGGAAGCCTCTTTGATGGGCGCCCGGGGCCGTGTCCGCCTGGGGCTCCCCTCTGGCTGGGGCACGTCCGGGAGCGGTGGGGCGAGGTGACGCGGCCCAGCCTCGAGGTGACCTCCTCTCCTCTCGGACGTGGCCGGGTGGGGGCTGAGCCCGGGAGGCCGGCGGCGCGGGGCGTGGGGTGAAGTGTCCCGCCTGGGCCTCGGCCGGAGGTCAGAGCTGGCTCATTTCTCATGGCCATTGTCAAAGCCCTGCCCTGATGCCCCTCGACGCCCCTTCTGATGTGACTCTGGAACTCCAGCGCCGGGGGTGTTCACTGGGGACGCTGCTGAGCGGGGGCGCGCGCGGGCTGAGCAAGGCGACCGGGCCCGAGGGACTGTGACGTGTGTGCACGCCCGTGCGCAGAGCAGCCCCACGTGTGTGACTTTGTGTGTGACAGCGGGTCCGTGCGCAGTGAGACGTCGTCCTGCCTCACAAAGGAGGGAGCGGGGATGAGGGATGGGGACATGTGCCGAGTGGAACACCCCGGTCACACCGTGTAAGCACCGCGGTTCACTCCCGTGACGCTCTCAGCGTCAGCCTCACGGAGACGGTGGGGGGTGCGGGCTGGCGCAGGGGGAGCTGGCGTCGGGCCGCCTGAGGACGCTCACGCTCTGCTGCAGGTGCCTCCGCCCCGGTCCTCGGAGGCGGCATCGAGCTGTGCTGTCGCTTCTGTCCCCATCCTGAGACCCTGGCACACGGCCCCAGGGAAGGGTCCCAGCTCTGGGAGCCGCCGGAGGCGGGCTTGCCCGGGGCGCCGGTCCACCCGCTGACCAGACCCCGGGGTGTCCCTCTGCCTCCGGCTGCCCCGGACCCGGAGGCAGCGACCCTTGGTTATGGGACACGAGGGTCACCGTGCCGCCCGTGGGGGCACGCACACCCACCAGGCCCGTGGAAGTGGAGTTCTCAGGGCCAGGCCTGCAGTTCGGCCTCGCCTGATGTTTTTTAAAGTTTTATTTGTTATTTATTTTGAGAGAGAGAGAGCAGGAGAGAGAGAGACACACACAGACACCCACACCCACACAGACAGACAGACAGACAGACGGACCCGGGGCTAGAGCCCACGACACTGTGAGATCAGGACCTGAGCTGCGACCAAGAGTCAGGTGCGCAGCCGCCCCCCACCCCGGGCCTCGCCTGATTTAAATGAATCGTCACAAACTTTTGTGCTTGAGCCCCCCGCCGGCGGCTAACTGAGGGGAGTGCAGGGCCGGGGGTCTTCCCGGGGACCCTTTCCGGTCCACAGCCCACACCCCCCCCCCCCCCCACCGCTTGGCCGTTTTGAAAATGTCCCCCGGTCACACGCCCTGCACTCACACACACGTGCACATGCAGCACACACAGTTCTCTGCCCTGTAATTTAGTACCCAGGCCGTGACAATTAGAGACCGAAAGGGCCCACTCTGTCCGTTCACGCCGCGTCCACAGGCGCCCACGGGACGGTCCCGGGAGCGCGTCCTTCCACCAGGGGGTCCTCCGTGCTCGGGTCCTACCCCTCCCTCTCTTGTTCCAGCCACAGGGGCTGTGCGTGTGCTCCTCCTGTGGCTGAGCCGCCCTCTCCCCCGCCGCTCACTTCTACTCGGGCTTTAGGTCTCCGCTAACGTGTCACCGCCTGGGAAGCGCGTCCCTGGCCCCTCCGTGCCCACACTTCCTTCAGGGGCTGGCCTGACTTGCGTTCTGGCGCGCATCACAGTTTGTAGCGGCGTGTCTGTTTACTGGGATGAGCACTCAGTGTGGGCCTCCGTGGACGGTGAGCTCTGTCAGGCAGGGAGCGGCCACTGGGGTCGGGGTTTGAATGACGTGGTTACCACACCTTTGCTTACTGGGGAGAAACCGACGCCCAGAGCAGGGATCAGGGCCCTCCACTCTGATCAGCTCACATCCTAAGGGTCCAAAGTCTGTCCTTTGACCTAAAGATGCCTGTGGCTCTTCCTGCCTAACGCTCGGACCCTCATGGACTGAGCAGGAGTCCAGGTCCCTTCCCTGGAGAGCAGTGAATCCGCACTGCTCGGGCAGAGCACCCCTCTGCTGCGTGGGTGCGCAGGGGCAGGAAGTGTGTGGGTCCCACTGCCGCCGGGCAGCCTGGGAGACAGCACGCCCTCCCCGAGGCCTGGCTCTGGTGGTGGGATCTGGGGCGCAGTCCCAGCCTGGCGTGCTGGGGGGAGGCACGTTCTGGGCCCTGGAGGACTGACGTTGATGGCAGCAGCGAGCTCCGACTCAGTGCCCTCAGTCCCCGGGGCCTCCTTAACCGCGGGGCATCCCATCCAATAAGCCCAGAATAGCAGGGGGGTTAATGAGCCTGCGAATGAGTTTATCTTGGCAGAAAACGCTGAGTGCAGATAATGGCAGTGTTGAAAGAGACCATTAGTGAGAACGCAGAGAGATGAAAATAAAATCAGCACAGACTCCCCTGTGAAGTCCCCCAGGGTCGCCCCATGGGAGGCCACAGGCAGCTCTGAGGGCACCGGGCCAGATTCTCCGTCCGCAGCAGCAGCAGTGACCCACTTTGGACAATTTGTTTCCATCAACCACATGGACTCGGTCAGTTTGAAAGAGCGAACATTCCTTCCTGCCATTTGCTGTGTTTTTGCTAATTCTTTCCTTTTCTGGCAGGTGTACTAGCTCAGGCCTAGTTCAGAAGCAAGTGAAAGAATTCAGCTCACACTGGGTTGGGTGAGAAGTACAGCCTGCAGACACAGAGGGGCTCGCTGCAGGCCATAGCGCCCCCCGCCCGCCCCTCAGGGTTTCCTCTCTTCTCCTTTGTCTCTGCTTCCCTCCTCTGAGCAGGGCCGGGAGCCGGGGAGGGAGATGGTGGTGAGTGGGGGCCTGCGTGCTGTCGCCCCCGATGCCTCAGAGACCCCCGCTTCCCTGCATGGTCCCAACTGGGCAACCCAGATTCCGTGACCACGGAGTGCCCGAGTCACTCCCTCCAGGGGCCCCCGTGATTCCCCATCCACGGGTGGAAACTCCTGCACGGTGTCCCGTGGTCTGCAGGGCCCCACGTGGTGTAGCCCCGGGCCGCCGGCAGTGCCCAGCACCCCTTCCTAATTCTGCCACGGCCCCTCTGACCCTCCCGCTGTTCCTCGAACATGCCAAGCTCACTTCTACCTCAGGGCCTAAACACTGTTCCCAAAACCCTACCCTTCCAGTCTCAACTCGTGTCACCGCGGAGACGCCTTCTCTGACTGCCTGTCTCATGCATCCTCCTTCCCCAAGTCACACTCACACTGCCCTTTATCATTTTCTTCCGCGTACTTGTCACTTCTGAAATTATGTGCCAGTTTGTTTACAGTTTCTGAGTCCAGTGATTCTGGGACCTGATGCCTTCTCTGAATCACCACTTCCCATGTGGCCTTGGGGAAGTAACTTGGTTTCACTGTGCCTTCCTCAGTTTTCATTTATCCGCTGGGGATGAGGAGGGCATCTGCCTCCAGAGTTACCGGCATCAGCTGAGGGATTTAGCCCGCGTGAGGCGTTTGGAGTAGCGCACGGTGCACATGGACGCTGTGTCAGCATTTCCTTGTGTGAGTGCTTCCTCTGTGACTTCCCCGGCTGCTGCTCCCACTCCCACCACCACCGTCATCGCCACCGTCACTGTCACCACTGTCACTGTCACCGTCACCACAGTCACTGTCCCCATCATCACTGTCATCGCCTCCATCACCACAGTCACCATCATCACCACCACCATCGCCGTCATCACTGTCACCATCACCACACTCAGTGTCACCATCACCATCACCACTGTCATCACTGCCATCTCCACAGTCACCATCATCACCACCACCAGCACCACCATTATCACCATGGCCACCGTCATCACTGTCACTGTCATCACCAGCACCACCAGCACCAGCAACACCATCGTCACTGTCACTGCCATCACCACCATCATCGTCCCCACCATCACTGCCCATGAGAAGGGAAGCCCAGGGACAGCCGTCTGCCAGGGGCCGGGCCAGTGGCTGGCCCGGGGAAGGCGCGGGAGTGCTTGTGGAGCGAGTGTGCAGTTACCGAATGAACACGTGTGAACCCTCCGGCGGTGGGGGTTCTGCTGCAAGGCCAGCGTTACCTGGGAGAGACCGCTGACTGCTGGGGTCTGGCTGTTAAAGGATCAAAAGTAAAAACCAGCCTTCTGCCCACGCCGGACGCTCTTCCGGCTTTGCCTGCGCTCCCGGCACCTCTGAGTCGTCCGGGGCTCCGTGTTGCCTCATTGATTAAGTGTCCGGGCAGATTAAATGACGGATTTCTGCATCAATACCATCCCGCCCTGGGAGCAGGCCTGGGCAGGAAAGCTCTCTAAGTAAAGACATCTCATGATGCGTGTGTGACCGCGGGCAAAGAGCTTCCTTTTCATTAGCCGAGGCCCACGAGGCCAGGCGGGAGGTGTGGAGCCTGAGCCTGCTCCGCGCGCTGAGTCCAAGCTGCCTGCGGGCTCTGCGGGGAAGAAGGCTTTGAGGGGATTCGGGGTGAGTCGTCAGAGCTAAAAAGGAGGATGAGCAGCGCAGCCCTGACGCTCAGCGCCTGCCTGGAGGCTGCGCGGCAGAGGCCGCGGGGAGGGGCCTTGGGGCCGCCCTCCCGAGGTGCCTGGCAGACGGAGGACATCAGGTGATTTGCTCGTGAAATTGAGCGCTCCGGGTTGTGGTGGGAATTCGGGTTGTGTAACATGAAAATATTCTACTAATCCAGAAAAAAGGAAATCAGAGAAATAGCTCTCTTTCGTGTTGCCGTCAAAATCCATCATTTATGAGGTGGTCCTCTTGACCCAGATGCTTAGCTTGTTGAGTTGCTGATGTGCTTGCACATCGTACACGCCAAACACCCAGGCGGCGCTTTCCTCGGGCTGATGTCTTGTCCAGTGGAAGCACACGCTCTGCAGGATTTCATGCGTCCTCGGGGGCCGCCGCCTCTGCTCACACCCCCGTCGCCACACAGATCTCCCGCCACTCGTCCGGTTTCTGTTTGCCCAGGAAAGTCCAGAGTTGGGACTTAGTCTCAGCCCCATCTTCCATGAAAGACACGGAGGGAGGGAGGGGCTCACCCATGGTCCCCCGCATGTTCCTGCAGCAGCAGGACCCCTGCCCCACCTGCTGCTGGTCACTCTTGCTCATTATCAGAAATGCCCTCACTTACCCTCTGATTAATTACCCCACATGGCATCTCTTTCTCCGCCCCATGGGCTGTGCCATGGAGAGGCTGCACGGAGCCCCCACGCTCCCGGAGGGCTGGCCACCCGCGGCATCCGGGGCTGCAGGACGTATGGGAGTACCTGGTGGGCCTCACAGAGCCCCTGGGGGTCTGGAATGGCACCGCATGGCGCAGTGGCCAAGGCGATCACAGGGCAGTGGGACCTCGATGGTCACAAACATGTGGGCCCAGCAGTGGGCTCCACCCCACCCACCCGCGTGTTCGCTCCGCACAAGCCCCTGGCTGGGGACGAAGCTTCCGAGGGAGACCACATGACCAGGTGGGCTGGCCGCACAGCCTCCCTGGCCTCTGGCCTGCTGGCCCGACCCGGGGCACTGCGTCCACAACCACCACTGACGGTCCACTGTGCACCCTGGGCTCCCCATCTCCTCTCTGGCCCCTGGGCCTGCGGCGGGGACGGCTTTCTGCCCTCACGAAGTCCCTGGTGTGTCTGTGCTCCTGAGGGTTCCCTGTGCCCTCTCCACGGTGGCGAGAACCGCCTTCACTGATTCTCTGCCCTCAGGACCCTGACTGGAGCCCCAGAGAAAGTCGGGGCCATCAGAGATGAGGCTTCTCGCCCTGGAGGAGCCGGGGTTCAGGCGGGCAGAGTTCCTCTGTGCACCTGACCTGTGGCCTGGGCTCCCACCGCCCAGCTCCGTCCCCTCCTCCCCTAGAGGGGTGTTCCCAGTCATCAGAGAGGTAAGGCTGTGACTGCCAGATGCTCACAGCAAGAGAGGGCACACTCGGGAGGGTGAGCTGACATGAAGAAGTGTCTGTAGGGACAGAGAGGACTCCTGAGTCCCAAAGCTTGGAAGACGTCAGCCCCCAGCAACACCGTGGAAAGCATTAAACATGGAGCAAAGATTTAGGGACGATCTGCACTGAAAGACTCTTGTCCACCTGCCAAGCTGAGTCTGATGCACGTGGTCTGCAGGCCAAACCAGGAGACGTGGGTCCCTGGCTTGGCGGGGGGGGGGGGGGGCCCAGCCTGGATAGCCAGTGGGACCCCCGTCTGCGGCCCAGTGAGGAAGTCTTCAGGGGTCAGCGCAGAGCCCTCGCCAGCGGCCGGTCACCAGCTGGGCTGTTAGGAGACGTGCGTCCTTGGGGGGGTGTGCGTGTCTGATGGTAAACATCCTGCGAATGCACAAGTGGGGGGGACGGCCATCGTCACAGCGCTTTTCCTCACGCCCTCGTATTAGCTCGGGGCGCTGAACAGCCTTGTAAAGTCATAGCTATTTTTAGGAGGGACAGTGTCCTTGCACAAATGCAAGGATGCTTTAGAGTCAAAGCAAAACATGATCTACTAGGGACGGCGGCCTGTGCTTCCCCTCTGCCATTAAATTACTTGGCCTGACAGCATGTCCAAGTATTGAATTATTAAATACAGAAATGTTGGCACCATTTAAGTGCAGTTCCTGTAAGCTCAGTGTTGGAAAGAAAGGTCACAGAGGAAACTGTAGAAGGATGAAAGGAAACCCAGAACAGAGACCCAAATGTCCCAGTGCGGCAGGGGGCGGCCGAGGATGGGGGGGGGGCGCCCTTAGAGAGGGTGAGGGCACAGCAGGGCAGAGAGGCCGGTGGGCTTTCCCAGGTTGCACGTGGGTTCTCACCAGAGGTTCGCAGACGAGGAAGTGAAAACAGACACCTGCTCCAGAGAGCGGGTTCTGAGTTTGCAGCAGCCACATGACCCCAGGGAGATACTCACACATCACCGTGTCCACACTGACGGCGTCTCCCTAGCATGCAGCCCTGTCTACACTGACTAGAGATGTTCTCATTCTCCAGGGGTGTCTGTAGCTGCCTGGGATTATTTTCTCATTACCCCCCCTGCTTTACACTGAGCTTGGGTGTTTCCATCATCCTGCTGGAGTGTCCGCAACGGCCTGGGTGTCTCCCTAATTCCCCAGGTGTGTCTACACTGAACAGGGACGTTTCCTTACTCTCCCAGTGTGTCTACACTAATAAGGTTCTCTTCTCAGTTACCCTGCTGAGTCTGCCCTGACCTGGGTCTCCCCACCTCCCCTGTGAGTCTGCCCTGGACCCTCGTGGGCTCCCAAGCCACCTGGGCCTGCATGGGCGCATGAGCTCCGCCAAGGTTTGCCAGCAAGCCAGCCCGGAGCCGGTGCTCAGGCCCCCGCCGCCCAGCCCAGGGCTGTCCGCCAGGAGCACTGGCTCCAGTGTGGAGGCATCAGGTCAGGGCTCTGTCCCTGCCTGGGAATCTGTTTCAGACAAACTCCTCTGTCAGCCAGTTAACAAGCCCCGCCCCCCACGCCCTGGGGCAGGTGCAGCCCTCCTGCCCTCCCCCAGCGGGGCCACTGAGCTCAGGGCTGCCTGGGCCGGAGCCACAGAGCGGGCCGTGGGGCTGGGAGAGAAGGGCTCTCTCTTCCTCGACCCGAGGACCAGTCCCGTGTCCCAGGAGGGAGCAGTGGTGCCCGCGGCCCGTGACCCAGACGCTGAGCCCGATGGAGGGGAGGGGAGGTGGAGTCAGTGGTCACAGCGAGAGGCCTACCTGAGTCTCAGACGCTTGACCCTGCATCCCAGGCCACAGCCCCCGGGGCTCGGGCCCCTTCCCCAGTCAAGGCCTCTGACAACCCCGTGAGCCTCCCCAGGTGAGGCCCCCTAAGTGTGAACCCCCTAGTTACGGACCCCCAGGTAAGGTTCCCCCAGATGTGGGCTCCCAGGTGGGGCCCCTTGTGAAGCCCCTGCAGGTGAGAACCCCCAGGTAAGGATTCCCCAGGTGAGGACCCTCGTG
>NC_043713.1:88346331-88350567 GCF_006229205.1 Suricata suricatta
GGGGCCCTGTCCGCCCGCTGGCAGCCTCGGGTCCGCCTCGCGTGCGGGTCCCCCTGTGTGGAGATGCGCTGCGCTGTGCACTCGTGATGTGTGACGTCAGCTTCGGCAGAAGGAAGACAAACAGGTCATTCCCGAAGACGATCGGGGACACTCTGGTGTAGGAAAGGGATGGGTCCTACCGTTTTTACCAGCGTCTCATCCCTGGGACAGGGTTATAGGTCCCAACCCTGGACTCGGGTGCACCAGGGACCCTGCTGTGGCAAAGTAAGGGTGGGAGGGAGTTATGTGGTCACTTCTGACCAGAAGCTTCCAGAGGCCCCTCCCTCATTTCTCCCCCTCCTCCCTCCCTCCCTCCTCTTGCTGGTCCACTGGTTGGTGGTGTCTGAGCCGGCACCGTATGGCTCCTCAGCAGAGGCAGAGGGGAAAGCCTTGGAGGGGAAAGACGACAACAGTGGCTACAGATGGCCTGGGGTCCTGGGGCGGGGGAGACAGGAGGGGAGGGGAGGAGGGGGAAGGATGGGCATGGGGAAGGGAGGAAGAGGAGAAAGGAGAGGGAGGAGAGGAGGAGGGGAGGAGGTGGAGGGAGGAGGAGGGGAAAAAGGGAGAAGATGAGGAGAGTACAAAGGGGGAGGGAGAGGAGTGGAAAAGAGGGGGAGGGGAGGGAGGAGCCAGAACAAGCACCAGCACGGGGTGGGCCTGGGGCTCCTGCCCAGAGGAAGAGCCTGGGAGGGCAGGAGTCAGGGTGGGGGAGGCAGGTGGGGGAGGTGGAACGGGTTAGGGGTATGTTGACCCCCGAGTGTGGCCAGTGCACTTGACAATGGCCAAGGCTGGGACCAACAGACCCCCACATCTGCATCATCCGTCAAGTCAAACGCACCCTCACACTCTGCACCCCACACCTAGGATGGCTTGTGCTCACTTTCTTTTTACACTTTTCATTAAAATGGCTCACTTTTAACAAGGGGCGTTTGGAACACAATACCGTTTATACTAGCAGCCAAAAAAGTAGAATATTTAGGTGTACGTCTAACAAAACATGACCAGATCTACATGACCGAAACTACAAAAGTGATAAATGAAACACAGAACTAGACAGATACTCCATGCCACGAACAGGGAGACCCAACATCGCCAAGGGTCAGGTCTTCCCAAGGTGGTGAAAGGACTCAATGCTGTCCCAGTGAGATCCTGGCACACAAGCGATTCTGTGCGTACTAACAAGCTGATTCTGGGCGTTATACGGAGAAGCAAATGCGCTGTTAACAAACAACAGGCCTGATGGCCCCTGGCTTCCAGCTCCAGCGGGGACACGGCGCGGGGCCGGCGAGGACAGCGGGGACACGGCGCGGGGCGGGCGAGGACAGCGGGGACACGGCGCGGGGCCACAGCCAACAACGCAGTCCGCGGTCTCCGGCAGAAGAGCAGACGACGGAACGCAGTCTTTTCAGCACATGGTGCCGGGGCAGCTGGACGTCCTGACAGCAAAACCAGCCGAGTCTGGACAGAGCACGTGTTTCGCAAGAGTCAACTCAACAAGCATCACAGGCCTGCAGCGTGACCCACTCAAGTTTCTAGAAGACGACTCAGGGAGAGCGCCGGCGGCCCCAGGCGGGATGACCAACTGGGAGCAGTGAGGCCGAAGACGCGCCCCGTCAAGGAAAAACCTGATGAGCTGGACTTGACTAAAATTAGAAACCCGTGTTCTGTGAAAGTCACTGCCAAGGCCCTGGGAAGACAAACCACATCTGATAGGACACTGTTGCCCAAAACACACTCTTAAAACACCGTAACGAGAGAACAGCAGCCCGACTTAAAAATGGGCCACAGAGGCGCCCAGGGGGCTCCGTCAGTTGAGCGTCTGGCTTCGGCTCAGGTCAGGATCTCACGGTTCGTGGGTTCGACCCCGCATCGGGCTCTGTGCTGACGGCTGGCTCAGAGTCTGGAGCTGCTTCGGATTCTGTGTCTCCCTCTCTCTCTGACCCTCCCCACCCTGCTCACGCTGTCTCTCAAAAATAAAATTTTTTAAAAAAAAACGGTGAAAGACCTTAACAGACACCTCACTGAAGGAGATGTTCAGTTGGCAGATACGTTCGTGAAGAGCTAGGTCATCAGGGAAACAGAAATTACAGAGACACCACGACAAATTTATCAGAAGGGCCAGAGTCCACAACACTGACAGGACCAGCTCCTGAAGTTGGACCCCTATCTTACACTACTCACAAAAATTAACTTGAAATGGATTAAAGACTTTAATGTAACACCCGAAGCCATAAAGCTCCTAGAAGAACACACCAGGGAAAAGCTCCCGGACACTGGCCTTGGTGATAATTTCATGGATGGGACAACAAGAGCACAAGCAACGAAACCCAAAGCCAAGGGGCTCCGGGCATCAGAAGAAACCCAGCAACAAAAGGACAAGGCAATTCACTGGACAAGAGAAAGTAGTTGTGAACCATGTATTCGGTGCAGGGTTAAAGATCCGAAACGCGTACGGAGAGCATCAAGTCAATAAATAACAGCCACAGAAACAATCCGGCTGAGACAGGCGGCGAACCGGAACGGACACTTCTCCCAACAGGACACGCAGCTGCCAACAGACGCCTGCGAAGACACTCGCCATCAGAGAAACGAACGAACCCACAAGGGGACACCACCTCGCACCCGTTAGGACGGCCATCGACAAACACACAGGAAACAGCAGGTGCCGGTAACCACGTGGAGGGACCCTCATGCACGACTGGTGGAAGGTGGACTGGTAGCTGCTCTGGAAAACAGCGTGGAGCCTCCTCTGAAAGTAAGAGCAGAACTCCCCCACCAGCCAGCGGCTCTACTCGGGGGCCTATTTCCACAGGAAATACCTGCACGCCCATGGTCACTGCAACATCATTCACAACAGCCAAGATCTGGACGCAACCTACGTGTGCGTCAACAGACCAGTGGACAAAGACGACGCGGTCTATGTGCAATGGAACGGTGTCCCGGCACAAGAAGGAAGTCCCTCCACTTGCAAGGGAGGGTGTCATACTAAGTGCAACAGCCAAGCAAAGCAAGACAAGTACGCACGCGGAATCTAAAAAATCCGAAGTCCTAGAAACACAGGATAGAATGGCGCTTTCCAGGGTCTCAGTGGCTGGAGAAATGGGGAGTGATTTCTCGTCCAATTCCAAGACAGATAAATGCTGGGGTCTCATGGATGGCACGGTGATTACAGTTAATAGCACTTCACACTTGCAAATCGCTCAGACAGACCCCGATGTTCTCACCGCAGACCTGAGACCTGTGGGATACGACGGAGCGGTTCGCTCCCAGGATCCGACTGTTCCAAATCAACATGCCGCACACCATCGCACAGGCGCCTTCACGCCAACTATAACTCAGTAAAGCTGAAGAGAAAAAGAAAAAGGAAAGACCAGGATTGGAGCCATCGAGGCCCGAAGAGACGGGGAGGAGCCGTACACGCGCGTCCCTACGTGAGCGCAGCCACTCCGGAGAGGTCTCGGGCTGTGTGCCGTCGGGACAGGGCAAAGCCGGGAAGACAGGGAAGGATCAGAGGCTGCCAGCCGGGGGGCGGGGGCGCGGAGGCCGAGCAGAGGATTCGAGGGGAGCGCGTGTGCTCTGCGGGGTACCGCCGGGCCGGACACGTCTTGCCGCACACGCGTCCGAGCCGGCGAGCGGCCGGGTGCGCCATGCGTGCGGTCGCGGTGCGGCCCTGCCAGATGCCCGGCCCACGTGGAGGCTGGTAACGGGGAGGCTGCGGGTTTTTGTGGGGAAGTCTCTGTACCTTCCTCTCAACTTTGTGGGAAACCTAAAACTGCTCTTTAGAGAAGTAGTTATTTAAAAATTTTTTTTTTTTTTTTTTTTTTTACCTGAGAGAACGTGAACACCTCTCCAAACAGCCCTGTTATTTAACAGCCAGCCAAATCCAACCGCCGGCCGAAGGCCCCTGGCCTCATCTAAAGGAAGACTGGCAGGTGTCAGAGGGGCCAGGTCAAGCCAGCCCCCAGGGCCAGCTGCTATTTAGTCGGGAGGCTGAAGGGGAATTGTCAGAGTGTCCTTGTCCTGTGCCACCGTAAGTGCCCTCCCAGAAGTCCAGACGTGCCTCTTCCCCGCCTCCCGGGTTCTGGCTGGGGTGGGGTGACCTGCCACAGCCCCCCTGATGATACAAGCTTGGAGCCAGGCTGGCCAAGGTCAGGGTGACCCTCCATGGGCTGAGTAGGGGCTTTTTTTTTTTTTTTT
>NC_043713.1:88350667-88355456 GCF_006229205.1 Suricata suricatta
AGGGCCGTTTGAGGAGAGAGATGCCGATCTGTGCGTCCGCGCCGTGCGGCTCGTCACCATCGTGCAGTCACGGGCTCAGGTGGCGGAAGGCCGACCGGACACGGGACGAGGCACCAGGCGGGGCGGGGGGACCCGCACCCCAAGGGGACCCCTGTGGCTGCCAGAGGACAGAGTCCGGCGCTGACAAGCCCTCGACCGTCTGAGAGCATCTGGGTGTCGGCGTCTTCCGGTGAGACCTGGGACATGTCCGGGTGGCCCTCGTGCAGGACACCCTCTGTCCCCGATCCACGCTCCACCGTGTTCACCCCTCTCCCTCCCCACGCCCTGAGTTCCGGCCCCGCCAGCAGGACCCCCAGAGCTGGGCGTGGGGAGAGAGGCTGGGGTCATCCCTGCTGGCTGTGCCCGGGGCAGGAGCCGTGGTGGACAGCTCAGGGCCACCAAGCCTGTGAGCCCCGCCTTCTCTCCCGACCCTGCCGCTCTGTCCCCTCCCTGCCCCTCAAGCCCCGGGGAACCAGCCCCCCGGGGCTCCTCTCTGGTTTCCTGAGTTCTGTCTGGATCCTCCGTAAGGAGCCCCTTCTCTCCCGTGTCTCGTGTCTTCCTCTGAAGGTCCAGGGAGGACAGGGACAGACAGACAGCCTGGATCAAACAAAGAAAAGGGGAAGCATCATGACCGCCTCCCCCATCTGACGAAGAACCAACCTCCCCTTTGATTAAAGCGAACCATCTGTGGGTCTCTGTCTGACTTTGCCCCTGAACTAGCGTTGGGGCCCAGATCGCAAGGTCAGGCAGTGCCTGCCTCCCAGCCATTGTGCCTCGGTGTGGCCCTTGTGTGGGCCTTTCCCGCAGGCTGGCCACGGTCAGCTGAGGCCAGCGGGGCGCAGAGGGGAGGACGGGGTGTCTGGCCCAGGAATTCCTGGGGACGTGTGGAAGGTACGCGGGCCATCAGGCGGTCCCCGAAGAGAAGGGATGCTCCTCCAGAGGCTACGGGAGGCTCCGTGGGGCCGCCTGTTCCACCCACTTGGGGCCTCCGGCTGAGCCGAGAGCCTGGGGGCTGGACTCAGCAGCCTGTGCGGGCAGCCGGGCCCCACTGCCAGGCCAGCTGCCGCTCGTGGCCTCCCGAGTGCAGATGCGGCCCCGCCAGCACGGGCACCGGGCGGCTCCTGCTCCACGGGCTGTGTGAGCCCCTGGCGGGCGCCCCCCATCCTCCCAGGGCGGCTCTAGGGATGCGGAGCCAGGGCAGGGCCTGCTGTCCCGGCCGGGGGGCCTCACCCTCCACCCAGAGCCCACGTGTCACGGGCACGGACTCCTGTGGCTGGAAAATGTAAACCATGTGAAAGCTCATAGAGTAGAACAGAGTGGGGGGCTGTGTGGAGTGGGGGGTCCTGTGCCCCCCAGGCCCCACCCATGGGCAGGCTGACAATTCTCTTCCAGGATTTTGAATTTTTCTCATGTAAATATCACACGCGTATGGAACAAAGCTGGGCCACGACACCCAGAAGGTTCTTAGTTTAATTTGACTTTGTGCCACGAGCAGTGTCCCGGTGAACATGGGGCCGCACCCCGTTGTAGAAAGGGCGCCCAGGGGGGAGGTGGGTCCTGAGATGTGGCAGGTGGGCTTCCAGCCTGAGGTGGCCCCGGGACCCCCAGCAGGGAGCTGGCGGGGAGACGCCTGCAGGCAGGTGGCCACCAGCACCGGGCTGTGAGGCGAACTGTGTGTGCCTGTCACTGCGCCCCGAGACGCGCCTCCCCTCGCGGCCGCACTTTGTGAGACAGAATTCCTCGATCGAACGTAATGCTAGTCCACGTGCAGAATCCCTTCTAAACTGTCATTAATAGTGGGTTCATTTCCTCTGCGTTCCAGACAGATTCTACATATTGTGTGTGAATGCCGCGTCCCCAGGGTCCCTCCTGATCTGGACGTGGTCCTTCCCCTCCCCCACATCGGCTGGCGGACAAAATCACGCCGGGGGTCTCTGTTCCAGCGCCCCGCGTTCTGATTTCAGGCTCCCCCGTGGCTGCAGCTTGAAATGGAATCCAGCAGCCACGTCGATTCGGGCTGGTTTGTCTCCATGACTCCGTCAGAGCGAAGCTGGCGGCGGTCCTGTCGGGAGGCGCGTCCTGGCTGAGGCCCATCAGTGACTCAGGTGGTGACAGTCTGCCCCCAGGTAAGTTTCACTGAACCTTCCACCTAAGAGTTTTAACATCCGTTGAACTGATCAGAACTAATTTTTCAATAAGGTATTGAAACATATAATTCTCTCTTCCTCTGAAATTATTTGAGTTCCTCTTTATTTTTTAAAGTAGGCACGACTTGAACTCATGACCCTGAGATCAAGACCTGAGCTGAGGTCAAGAATCAGATGCCGAACCCACTGAGCCAGCCGGGAAACCCGAGTTCTTCTCTTGAGAAGAATGTCCCACACTCACGAGGACCATGGGTTTACGGGGACACATGGTTCATGCTGTAAAGACACGATCAATACTTAGGTTTTGCCTTTATCGGTTTCCAGAGCAACAAGTCGGCATCCCAGCAGCCTCCAGTGGTGCACAGTGGGCCCTTGCATCTGTTTTTCTGTCTGTGAGCCCTGCCTCCATTACTTTGCTCATGGCTTTTATTAAAAAAATTTTTTTTATGTTTTTATTTATTTTTTGAGAGAGAGAGAGAGAGAGAGAGAGAGAGAGAGAGAGACATAGTGTGAGCAGGGCAGGGTCAGAGAGAGAGAGAGAGGGGGAGACACGGAATCCAAAGCAGCTCCAGGCTCTAAGCTGTCAGCACAGAGCCCGATGTGGGGCTCGAACCCACGAACTGTGAGATCACGACCTGAGCCGAAGTCAGAGGCTTAACCGACTGAGCCCCCAGGCGCGCCAGTAGGTTCCATCTTCCATGCAGAGCCTGATGCAGAGCTCGAACTCATGAACCGTGAGATCACGACCTGAGCCAAAACCAAGAGCCGGCACGTAACGGATGAAGAAACCCAGCCGCCCCAATAGTGTCTTTTAAACAGAAGAGTTTCAAATTTTGTTGAAGGACCGCTTAGGTTTTTCTCTTGTTATCTGTGATTCTGGTGTCATACGTAAGGATTCGTTTTTAAATCTGAAGTCACAGGACGGCTGGGTGGCTCAGTCAGTTAACTGTCCAACTTCGGCTCAAGTCATGATCTCGTGGTTCGTGAGTTCAAGCCCTGCATCAGGCTCTGTACTGACAGCCCAGCTTTGGATTCTGTCTCCCTCTCTCTCTGCCCCTCCCCGGTGTGCTCTGTGTCTCCCTCTCTCAAAAATAAATAAATGTTAGAAAAAAAGATTTAAAAAAATCTGAAGTCACGGAGTTTTCTCCAGAGCAATGTATGGTATTAGCTCTTCAATGTGGGTTTTGGTCCATTTCGGTTAGTCTTTGTGGAGGGAGGTAGGGTTCCACCTCGTGCCTGGCTCGTCCTGATGCCCGTTGTTGCACGGCCCCCCGAGTCCCCGAGGGATGGACTCGGACTCCTGGTCAGGCGCGTGCCGGGCGCAGCTTCGTCCCCGGACTCTCCGTCCTCCTCTGTTCGTCTCGCGTCGCGCCGACACGGCTCTCCCGCTGACCACCGTGGCTCGGCGTGAGCTTCCAAACGGAAATGTCAGTCCTCCAACTCGGTTCCCAAGATCGTCTTAGCTGTTTGGGATAACTTGGAATTCTGCGTGCATTGTTGGATCTGGTTTCCCATTTTTGCCAAAAACAGGCCTTTGGGACTTTGGCAAATATTGCATTGAGTCTGTAGATTGCTTTTGGATAGGTTTTTTTTTTAATGTTTCTTTTTCATTTATTTTTGAGAGACAGAGACAGTATGAGCAGGGGAGGGTCAGAGAGAGAGAGAGACACAGAATCCAAAGCAGGCTCCAGGCTCTGAGCTGTCCGCACAGAGCCCGACGCGGGGCTCGAACCCACGAACGTGAGATCGTGACCCGAGCCGAAGCCGGCGGCTCGGCTGACTGGGCCCCCGGCGCCCCTTTGGATAGTGTTGACTTAACCATATTAAATGTTCAGTCAGTGAAGTAAGGTTAGCGAGCACGCCCTTCGCCGATTTCGTCACCTCTTGTCCTGGGTCGTATGCTGCGAATGCCGAAGCGCTGCCGTGTCAGCGGCTTTCAGGTGGCCACACACTGTTGCCGACCTCGGTCACATGCCGGACGGCGGCGCCCAGGAACTTACTCTTCTTAGAACTGAAAGCCTTTGGGCGCCTGGGCGGCTCAGCCGGTTGGGCAGCCGACTTCAGCTTAAGTCATGATCTCACGGTTCGTGGGTTCAAGCCCTGTGTCGGGTTCAGTGCCTGGAGCCGGTTTCAGATTCTGTGCCTCCCTCTCTCTCTGCCCCTCCCCCATTCATGCTCTGTCTCTGTCTCAAAAATAAACAAACTATAAAAATAAAATAAAAAAAGAGTTGAAAGCCTTTGATCAGTGTTTTCCTATTCCTCTCGCTCCCAGACCCTGGCCACCACCGTTCTCCTCTATTTGTGTGAGTTTGATTTTTAAGATTCTGCCTGTAAGTTAGAGCATAGAGTATTTATCTTTCTCTGTCTTATTTTATTCTTTAATGTTTATTTATTTACTTTTTAAAAAATAGTTTATTACCAAGTTGGTTTCCATATAACACCCAGTGCTCTTCCCCACAAGTGCCCCCCACTGTGACCGTCACCCCCTCACCTCCCCCCTCCCTCTTCAGCCCTCAGTTTATTTTCAGTATTCAGGAGTCTCTCATGATTTGCCTCCCTCCCTCTCCCTAACTCTTCCCCCCACCCCTTCCCCTTCCTATGGT
>NC_043713.1:88355556-88357042 GCF_006229205.1 Suricata suricatta
TTTTAACGAAGTGTATTCTTCCGATCCATGAGCAGGGGATGTGTTTCCATCTCTTTGTGTCTTCAGTTTCTTTCATAAGCTTTTCATAGTTTTCAGCATACAGGTCTTTTATGTCGTTGGTTAGGTTTATTCCTAGGTATTTTGTGGTTGTTGGTGCAATT
This sequence comes from Suricata suricatta, assembly GCF_006229205.1. NCBI lineage: Eukaryota > Metazoa > Chordata > Mammalia > Carnivora > Herpestidae > Suricata > Suricata suricatta. The sequence continues at coordinate 88,355,718 of NC_043713.1, forward strand.
GTGAATGGGATCAGTTTCTTTATTTCTCTTTCTGTTGCTTCATTATTGGTGTATAAAAATGCAGCCGATTTCTGTATGCTGGTTTTCTACCCTGAGACTTTGCTGAATTCATGGATCAGTTCTAGAAGGCTTCTGGAGCTTTCGTGTTTCCTTCTGTTGTCTGATGGCTGACGCTAGGACTTCCAGCGCTATGTGAAACAGTGGTGAGAGTGGACATCTCTGTCGTGTTCCTGATCTCGGGGGAAAGCTCTCAGTTGTTCCCCATTGAGGATGACATGGGCTGTGGGCTTTTTGTAAATGGCTTTTATGATGTGTAAGTAAGTTCCTTCTGTCCCGACTTTCTCGAGGGTTTTTATTAAGAAAGAGGCTGTATTTGGCAAGTGACTTCTCTGCATCTGTTGACAGGATCGTATGGTTCTTTCGTGAACGTGATGGGTCACACTGATTTGTGAGTGCTGGACCAGCCCTGCCACCTGGGAGCGCCTCAGATTTTCTTTTCCTTTGGAGTCAGTTGCGGTGGTTTGTGTGTTCTCAAAATGTGTCCTCTTCATGTAGGACACATGTGTGTCCGTTAGCGGGCGGCTGCCTGCGGCACTCTCGCGTGGCCCTTGTCTCTGTAGGGAAGTAGTGACTTGCTGTGGAGCCTGACGTTCAGCCTGGAGTCTTTATGTGCCGGTGACTGTGATCCACTGCAGCCATCAGTTTTCGTCCCTGCCCAGCGGGGCGCACCGTGTGGCTCCTGCGTCCCCGCTGACACAGCTCCCTGGCCCTTCGTGGCGGTCTTGCCTTGCTCACGCTCAAGGCACCCCGGGCCGGGCACCCACAGGCTTCTGCCTTGACCCGGAAGCCGCACTTTGGGACCAGAGCACCGCTTCTGGGTTCAGCTGGTGTGGAATCTTTAGTCCCGGCGTACATGTGGCTTCCCCAGGGTCGCCTTCACTGCACCCCCTGCTTGGGACGGATTGCTCTTTCATTACTTAGTCTTTGCGGTATTTAGCACGAAGTGGCTGGTGTGCCGAGTCCGGAGTCTGGGCCTGCTGCCAGCAGAGATGATCTGAGCTCAGGCCTTCCCGTGATGCCCGTGAGGCTGGACGCCAGCTGCGGTTACGCAGGTAGATGGGGCGCCTGGGGGCCCAGTCACTTGGGCATCTGACTTTGGCCCAGGTCATGATCTTGCGGTCCGTGAGTTCAAGCCCCATGCTGGGCTCACCACTGTCCACAGAGACCCTCTGTCCCCCTCTCGGCCCCTTCCCTGCAGCGCGCTCAGAAATGCACACATGTTCAGAAGGAGCCGGGGGGGCCGGGGGCCGATGGGCCGGGAGCCG
>NC_043713.1:88357142-88361072 GCF_006229205.1 Suricata suricatta
GCTGGGGGGGCCGGGGGCCTCGCGGTGCTGCCTGCCCGAGCGCAGCTGTTCACCGTCAGTGCTCGGCCCTTTCAAGCCCTGTTTTCTTAAGTCCGCGAGAATCAGGGTTAAGTCTTGCAGCTAAGAGTCCAAACTTACAAAATGGTCTTCTCAAGCTTTCCCAGATGTGTGTCCCCACCGCCTGTTACCATGACAACCACACACCGTGAGGAGTTAGTGCGGCGAACACAGGAGGTGAAGACGCAGCTTAGGCTGTCTGTGTCCCCCAAGCTTGTGTGTCTCAGCGTTTGGAGATTAGGTCCCTCGGCCATTAAACTTGCGGACGTTTCCTGAGAAAGGACCATCAAGGGGAACATAAGCCCCATGCACACAGGCACGTTGCAGAAGAATCCAGAATCCGAACAAGCACGTCCACACTGGCTTGGGACACCTTCCTGACTTCCTGGGTGTTTCCTCTGCTTGGGCTTTCCGCCTCGTTCATGACCAGGTGTCTCTCTGATTCCGCGGGTCTGTCTACACCAGCCTCGCGGCCTCCCTTACGCCGAGACGGGGTGTTCCTGTCCTGCCACAAAGGGGCTTTCCCGAGTCTGGGTGCCTTCCTTGTTCCGCACTTGGTCCGGACCACCCAGTGACATCCCCTGGCTGCCCAGATGTTCTGCTCTGAACAGGTGACACTCCCCAATACGTGGGCAGGCCTGCCGTCCCCTGGGGGGGTCTCCTGTAGTCCTCAGGTGTCCTCCCACCCGCACTCCTCCCCGCTCCCCAAGTGTGTCTGCTCTCGCCTCGGATGTCCCCCGGTCCCTCCAGGTGGATCCACCTGTCCTCAGGGTGGCGCCCTAATTCCCAGGTGTGTCTCCTTGTCTTCAGAAGCATCTACCCTGATCCGGGAGGTCTGCCTGATTCCTCGAGTGCGTCTACACGGACACACAATGCCTCCCTTCTCCCTGCATCGCCACAGTGCCCCAGGGACGTCTCCCGGGACGTGGGACCTCCCCTGGGCGCTCAGGCTTGTCTACCTTTGCCCGGTGCGTCCCCTCCACTCCCAGGCCATCTGCTCTGATCGAGGTCTCCCTCCTTCCTCACATGTCCACTCTGGCCTCGGTTTCCCTGATTACTCAGGGTGTCTGCACTGACCTGGGCGATCGCTAATGACCTCGAAGAGCCCACCCTGCTGTGTGTCTGTGCTCACCGGGGATGTTTCGCCAATTCCCTGTATGTGTACATGCTTCTAGAATGTTCTCCTAATTCTCTGGTTTGCCTGTCCTGACCTGCTATGGCCGCCTAATTCCCCGGTGTGTCTGCTTTGACCCGGTGCCTTCCTAGTTCTCCAGGTATGTGTCCCTGACCTTGGAAGCTCCCATCATGTTCCAAGTGTCTTTACTGACTTGTTTCCCTGTTTACCAAGTGTCTCCTGTGCTCTGGGTTTTCTCCCTAATTCCCCGTTTTTCTACACTGACCAGGGATATGTTTCTAGTTATCAAGATGGGTCTACACTGACTTGGGATATGATCCTGATTCCCCGGGTTTGTACACTGTGTTCTGGGATCTTTCTCACATTACTCAGTTTTGTCCCCCACGAATCGGGATGGCTCATTCGTAGCCCAGTTTTGGCTGCTCTGTCCTGAGAGTCTCCGACGTTATGTGTAACCTGACCTGGTGTGTGACAGATGGAATCCGTGTGTGCTGGGACCCGCCATCTCTCTCTAGATCTTCAGTTGTGTCCACGGTGCGCTCTGCTTGCTTTCCCGTCACCGAGTTGTGTTATCGGACCTGGGACACATCCTCGTTTCCTCATTCGTCCACCCTCACCTGCGAGGTCTCCGTAATTCCGGAGTTGTGTCTACGCTGACCTTGGAAATCCAATTCCGTAACTGCCAGCATTGACCAGGGATGTGTCTCCTATTCCACAGGCGTTTCTACACTTTCCTAGAATGCTCCCCTGGCTCCCCATTTGTGCACACATTGATCTGTGACACCTCTGTCACTGCAGGGGTATCCTCTCTGCCTCCCCGGTCCTGAAGTTGGATGTCCCCCTAAGTCACTGTGTCCGCACTCACCAGCGGCATCAGCCCTGAGGATGGTGGGCGCACAGTGGCCTGAGGTGTCTCCCTGATTCCGTGTGTGCAAACCAGTCTTGTCAGACCCCGAGCTGTGTGGCCTGAGACTGCGGTGCCTGATTCCGTAAATTGTCAGCAAGGACCTGGGGCGTCTCCTCCGACGAGGGTTATTTACCTAATTCCTCAGTGTGGTCCACAGTGAGCTAGACGCCTTCCTGATTCCCTGGGCGTCTACACTGACCTGGGATAGATCTCTAACTTCACAGGATTGTACACACTGGCTTTGGATGTCTCCACGGCTACTCAGGTGAGTCGGCTCGGACCTGAGAGGTCAGTTAACGACCTGGGTGCGTCTCCACTAACCTGGATGTTGGCACAAACCCCAAATGGGTCTGCCGTCGCCTAGTTCCCAGGGCGTGAATTCTAACCGGTGGTGTTTCCCTAGCTTCTCACGTGTGTGCACCCTGCCGCGGGATGTCCCCCTAATTCTCCGTATGTACCCACCACGGTGGGAGGGGTCAGCCTGGCCCGTAACTTCGTCGTCTTTGACCTCAGAGAGCTCCCTCCTTCTGCCCGCGTGTGTCTGTGCCCAAAGCCGGAGGACGGCCTCATGACCCACGTGTCAGCTCTTACCTGGCAGTTCCGTAACTCTCCACTTGTGTCCCTCTTTCCCCACACGTGTCCAGCACAGTCTGGCCGTCTGCTGACTCCCCGGGCCGGTCCCCGCGGAGGAACGAGGTCTAATTCCGCAGGCGGATTACTCTGAACCGGCTTGTATTCCTTCCTGCCCGTGTGCCCGCCCTGCCCAGCGGTGCCTCCCAATTCTCTCGTGTGTGTCCACCGTGGTGTGATGTCTCCCTCATTCCACAGCTGCGTCTACACCGGCCTGGAACACAGCTCTAATTGTTCAGGAGTTACCTTGTCATAGGGTGCCTGCCTAACCTCACAGGAATTTCTATGCAGAATGAGGCGTCCCTAGAGCCCAGGTGTGTCTGTCATGATGTGGGTGTTTCTCCAAGTCCCCGGTTGTGTTTACTCGGACTTGGGGGATTTCCCGAATCCCCAGGTGCATCTACACTGACCTGTAGTTTCCCCTAACTCCCCAGGATCACCTACTCTCCTCCAGGATGTCGGATTCCTTTATTTCTACCTGGATCCTGGGTGTCCCCCTAATTCCCTATTCGTGTCTACTTTAATGTTAGTGGTCGCTCTACATTTCCAGGTATTTCTAATGACCCGTGATTCCCCAGGTGTGTCTGGGATGTCGTCCGGTTGTCCAAGGGGTGCTTGTACTGACCTCTGATACCCTCAGTTCCTCAGGTGTGTCTACACCGAACTAGAAGTCTGTAGTTCCCGCAGCGTGTCTGCCTGACCTGGAATGTCTCTCAATCCTCTGAAATCTCTGTACTGACCTGAAACGCCTCCTCAGTTCCCGAGTGGTGACGACCCTGAACTTGGAGGACTCCTGGATTCCCCGAGAGGATACTCACCTGGGAAGTCCGCTGCTGCCCGAGGCCTGAGCCTGTCTACCCTGAGGGGCTGTGTCTCCACGAGGAACCCGAGGGGTCTGTTCTGACCCCGAGTCTGACTTCCGGGTCTGGGCCCCTTGGACCTGGGAGTCTCCTCACTCCCCGTGCCGACCGTGACGTGGCACGTCTCCCCCGACCTGGCATGGCTTTGTGTTTCCCACTCGTCTACGCGGACGCGAGTTTACTCTGCCCTAAATGTTGGAGGTGGTCACCAAGGGGGTGTGTCCGCCAGCTGATGCACGAGTGACACCAGGCAGGGGGAGGCTCCCCCCGCCCCATTAGCCTGTGCCTTCTGCTCGCCTTCTCTGCTTTTCCCCAGAAGCTGCCCCAAGGACGTAGCCTTC
>NC_043713.1:88361172-88369278 GCF_006229205.1 Suricata suricatta
GCGTAGGTTCCTAGGTATGTTTACACTGCCTTCAGCCGGTTCCGGACTCCCCCGGTGCGGCAGCACTGACTAGGGTCCGTTTGGCCGTGTGACCTGGTCCCGCTCCACAGCGCCCCAGGCGTTTGGGCTCTGCCCTTGTTCCCCCCGCAAAGCCGTGTCTCCGACCCCCCACGTGTCAGCCTGGCCACTTCCCAAGCGTCTTCCCTGACTGGGTGTCCCCCTCGCTCCCCAGGCGTGTCTGTGCTTACGTGGTTGTCTCCACCCCCTCTGGGGCGTCTCCCTGCCTGTCCGGGCGGGTTCTCTCCGGAGATCTCTCCCCAATTCTAACGGCGGGTCTACCCCCACCTCACGCGTCTCCCTGCTCGCGTGGAGTCGCTGAACTAGCTCCCTGGTACTTCAGGCACGTCTACACTGGTGTGGGACAGATCTACTCTTCACGTGTGTTGTCGACCTCCACGCGGTGTCTGTCCTGACCAGCGAGGTCTCTATAGACCCTCCTGTGTCTGCACTGACTTGGGACGAATGTCTAATAGTGGGAGAGCGTCTACACCGTTGTTCCCGTGTGTCTGCACTGCGTGCCATGTCTACACTGAGACCGCCCTCGGATTCCCCACGGGTATCTACTCGGACTCTGACGTCTCCACCACACCCCAGGTGTGCTTGTGTACGGCCCTGGCTGCTTCCCGGATCCCGAGGGGTGTGTGTTCTGACGGGGGGGGGGTTCCCTCCCCACAACCTGGGAAGTCTCCTCACCAGCCAGACACGTCTACACAAGGCTGAGCTGTCCCCGTACTTCTCAGGATACGACGCTGACGTGGGCTGTCTTACTCCCACAGCCCTGTACTGGCCGACATGGGACATGTCCCTAATGCACGTGTCCGCGCTGCCGCCGGCTGGGGAGCTTCCTGATGGCGCATGCGTCCCCCTCCAACCTGGGAGAGCTCCGTGCATGTCGGACGCGCCTGCTCGGACCGCGCAGATCTTCCTAATCCGCTTCTTGGGTCTGCACGGTGCGGGCCATCTCCCCGAGTCCTGGTGTGTCAGCACGGCCCTTAGATGTCCCATGTGTCTGTTTAGCACGGCTTGGATCTCCGAGGTCCCCAGCTGGGTCTGCTGTGAACGGGAGTGTTTCACCGAGTCCGCTGAGGAGTCAGTGCAGCTGCTGTGCACTCGGCGGGTCTCTAATTCCGGAGTGCGTCTGCCCTGACCTCACTGCTTCGTTCTCCAGGTCTGTGTGCACAGACCCGGGATGGCCTGCGGATTCCCAGGAGCATCTACACGGACTTGACTTCCCAGCTCTGTCCCTCACACCTGCGTGGCCTTCCCTGCCCCCTGGTGAGACCGCAGTCCCGGGACAGCTCCCTAATTTCCCGGCTTTGTCCGCACCGGCCTGGAATGTGTCTGAGGCCACAGGTGTGACTACTCGGACCTGGGAAGTCCCTTTATTTGCTAGGTGTTTCTACGCTAACCTGTGAGGTCTCCCTGTTTCCCAGTCTTGTTCATCTTGACATTGGTGGTCTCCTTAACTACACTAGTGTATCCACTCTGACCTGCTGAGGTTTTCCTAACTCCGTGGTGTGTCACACCGAGAAGCGACGTCTCTTCCTGTCCGGCGTGTCTCCGTACTCTCCCACGTCTCCACTCAGACCTCGGATGTCTTTTTAAATCTCCAGGCGTGTCTCCCCTGACCTGGAAAATAGCCCTACTCCCTCAGGAGAGTCTGCACTGACCTTGGATTTCTTCCTGTTTCCTTTGGTGTGTCTTCTATGACCAGATCTGTCTCCTCAAGTCCCCTGGTGTATCCGTTGTGACCTGGACTGTCTCCCTAATATCCGAAGTAGGTCCCTACTGACCTTGAAATACCTCTGTTTCCGCAGTTGGTCTACACGGACCGGGGATGTCTCCCTGATTCTTAATGCGGGCCTTTTGTGCCTTGGCGTACTGCCTGTTCCCAAGGAGTGTGTATCCAGAACTCCTTAGGTACGTCTACGCTGGCCCGTGAGGTCTTTATAGTTTCCTACGTGTGTCTTCTCTGACCCGATCCCACGAATTCTAAGATTCTCGCTGGGTTGTCTGTCCTCACCTGGGATGCTTCTCTGCTACCCCGGGGGGAGGCCTTCCCTCGCGAGTCCCCCGCGTTCCCACCCCTACCTGGGGTGTACCCACAGTGGCCTGTGTACACAGAAGGGGGGATTCTGATCCTCCAGGCCTGCCGGCTCTCCTCTAGGATGGCCCTCGGCTCCGCAGGTCCGCCCTGACGTAAGACCGAACTCCCCGGGGGTGCCCGCTCTGGCCTGGTACCTACCCGGTTTCCCAGATGTGTCTACACTGACTTGGGGAGTCTCCTTAGTTCCCAGTGGTGGTGTCTCCCTTCCCCTCCTCCTCCAGGTGGGTCTCCTCGGACCCAGGAAGTGTGAGTTTTCCCGTTTTGAATCTCACTGCAGTATCTCCCTGGTTCCCCAAGAGTGTCTGCGCTGATCAGTGAGGCCTCGCTAAGGCCCCTGGGATGTCTAAGCTTCCCTCAAATAGCGACAGGCAGGATCCTCGACACGGGAATCCCCCAAGCGTGTCTACACCGGGATGTGTCGGCTTCCAGGCGCGTCTCCCCCGAAGAGGATGTCAGACCCACGGCCCCGGCTGCGTCTGCTCCGGCCTGGGGTCCCCTCCCTTCCCCGGTGCTTCCGGCTCTAAGTCCGGTTTCCTTCTCTCACGTGCGGTCTCCTGGTTCTCCAGAGGCGGCCGCCCGGACGTGCGTGGACTCCCTTACTTTCCGGGAGTGACTTCCCCGAGTTGGTCTCTCGACAGCGGCCCAGCTGCGTCAACACTGGCCTGGGACGCACACCCGTCACTGAGGAGTCCGAGCTGGGCTGGCCTGTGTCCCCACCGCAGCACGCGTGACCGCCTTACTCACGGTTTTACGCTTTCTCCAGGAGGGTCCTCTCTGAGCTGTGAGGTCTCTCTTTCCTCACATGCGGTGTCTCTTCTCTTGTGTGGAGGTCTGTTTCCCGGATAGGTCATCTCTGAGCTTGGCGGCCTCCTTATTAACCCAGGTGTATCCGTGTTAATTTTCTGGGTGGGTCCCCACTGGCCTTAGATGGCCTCCAGTTCCCTAGTCAGGTCTACACTGCTTCTGGAAGTACACCAGTGTCTTCAGGGGTCTACGATTACCTGCTGTACTACGTAATTTCCCAGTGGCGTTTCCCTTGACCCGGGAGATTTCCTGAGCTGCATCTACACTGACCAGTATTCTCTCCGATTTCCCAGGGGCGTCTTCGCTGACGCCGAGGTTTCTGTTTCTATGTTTGCCTTCTCTTAGTGGGGATGTCCTGGCACCGAGATGGTCCCTAATTCCCCAAGGATCTACCCTGACCGGGGGGCTCCGCCGGCTTCCCAGGCGGGCCTGCACTGAACTGGGGCATTTCTCTCGTTCCCCAGGAATGTCTACTCTGACCCTGGATATCAGTTTCCTAGGTGGATCTAGATTTAAGTGGGAGCCTCCCTAATCCCCCAGGGTTTGTCTGCTTGAACTTGATTATGTCTCCCAAGTTCCCCAGGCAGGTCTACACTGACCTGGAGTGTCTAATTCACAAGGTACTTCTCCTTTGCCCTGGGATGGTCTCTTGTCACCAGGGGTTTCTGTAGCAAACGTGGCTGTCCCCTCAGTTCCTCAGGAATGCCCGAACACCCGAAGTGTCCGCCCCTGCTTGGGAGGTCACTCTAGTCTCCACGCTGATCTCCAGTGACCTGGAATGACTCCCTATTTCGGCAGATATGTCAACCCTGATCGGGTTGTCACTCTGCTCTGGTGTGTCTACGCTTCACCTTGGGTGTTTAATCCCCTATTTATCTATTCTGACCCAGAATGTCCCATTAATGTCCCAGGGTGTCTACGTGGACAAGACTCCCTGGCCGAATTCTCCAGGTGTGTTTACACTGACCTGGAACTTTCCACTAATTCCTCAGGCGCGTCTGTCCTAATCTTCGTGTCCGCCTGACTGTGCTGATGTGAACAGTGGTCAGGGCGGTCTTACGTTCCAAGTGTGCCTTCCTGGCGAGGAGCGTCTTCTCTGCTCCCCTGAAGTGTCAGCCATGATCGGGGAGGTCGCCCTCGCCTGGCCGAGATCTTGACTTTCCCATATGCCTCTACTCTGACCTCTAGGCCTTTTCCGGTGTGTCTCCTCGGGGGTCTGCACTGGACCGGCCCGTCTCCCTACCTCCCAAGGACCGTCTGCGTTGTTGCAGGGTGTCTCCTGTGGCCCTGTGAGTCTCTGCACGTCTGACGTCCCCCGTGTGTCCACGCTGACCAGCGACGTCTGGTCGAGGCCGCTGTCCCGTCGCCCCGACTCGGGAGGCCTCCGTGCTGCCGTGTTGTCTACACTGACCTGCGCGGCCTCCTGTGCCCCCTAGCTGTGGCTGCTTTGACCTTGGATGTGTCCTCCCGCAGGTCTGTCACTTCCCGCCTGGGCGTGCGCCTAGGTCTCCGGGCTGTCTTCCTGTGATCCGCGGTGGCCCCCTGCTTCCTGCGGGGTGTCTGCTAGAAAAATGAATGCGGAGAGCGTTCCCTGAGCTGAATGATTTCTGAGGAACCAGCATTCTGGAACAAGGGGCACATCCCCGCGGCAGGGGCGAAGAGGCCCCTCGGCTGCTCCAGCTCAGTCTGGAAAGCCCGGATGTGCAAGTGCATCACTTTCCATTGTGATTGGAATTAGTCATTTGCATAGCTTTTCAATACAGCCGCTCACTTGAATACAGCTGATTAGCTTGGAATCTGTCAAGTCGAGCTGACAGGAAGAAAGCTTACGTTTCTTTAAAATTGGAGTTATTAGCATTTTTGGAAGCAAGACAGTTTTAAAACCGGGTTAGGTGACTAGGAGTCTGGTGCAGGGGCATATCCAACCTGTGGTCTCCATTTCATTTGTCTTTTAAGATTTTATTTTTGAGAGAGAGAGCATGAGTGAGGGCGGGAGAGAATGCCAGGCAGGCTCCATGGTCAGTGTGGATCCTGATGCAGGGCTTGATCCCACAACCCTGGGATCATCACCTAAGCTGAAATCAAGAATCGGACACTTAACTGACTGAGCCAACTGGGCGCCCCTCCATTTCATTAAAAAAAAAAAAAAATCCTTCCGGGGCACCTGGGTGGCTCAGTGGGTTGAGTGTTCAGCCCAGGTCATGATCTTGTGGCTCACGAGTTCGAGCCCCACGTCAGGCGCTCTGCTCTCAGCGTGGAGCCCGCTTTAGATCCTGTGTTTTTCTCTCTCTGCATCCCCTGCTCACCCTCTCTCGTAAAGAAAAACATTCACACAAAAACCAGTCCCTTTCTGTTGAGCGGAGAGCGCCGACTGTTTACCGCACACTGGGTTGTCACGTGACCCTTCTCCTTTGGATGTCTGCAGATGGTGAGCCGGGGTCCTGTTAGGTTCTTCCGGAAATTCTCGTCTGTAGTTTTTATTGTTCAGTTCACGTGGAGAAATGATTTGTGTTTACTGAAAAACACGGAAGACTTTTGAAAAGATACACAATAAAAGGGGGATTATTAACATGAGTAACCGAGGGATAATATCAAATGTTTGGAAAGTACCCCAAATCCAAAGTTCCCATTTGCCCAAATTTAACCAACTGAAAAGATCAAATTGGTTATAATGAGATTGTTTTTACTTCTACAGGCCAATCTGCATTGTTTTTTATAATGTGTAATTGGGTTTCAGTTTTTTTCTGAGTTATTTTTGTAGGCAAAACAGGACAAAGCCCCTGGTGGCTCAGTCAGTTGAGTGTCTGACTCTAGATTTCAGCTCGGGTCATGATCCCAGGGCCGTGGGATCGAGCCCTGCGTTGGGCTCTGTGCTGACAGCGCGGAGCCTGCGTGGGCTCCTGTCTCTCTGCCCCTCCCGCCGCCTGTGCGCACGCAGAACGAACATTAAGAGCCGCCAGTGTAAGGGCGGCAGCAGACTCTTGCTGTGGCTGGAGGCGTTCTGCAGTAGAAGGGTCACTTGCAGAGAGCTGCAAGGGTTTCCGTCAGAGCCCGCACGGGGGGCTGGGAGAGACCGCTGGTAAAGGCAGGCGGCCCTGGGCAGGGAGGTCAGAATCCCCGGGTAGAAGAGAAGCACTGTGGGAATCAGGATCGACACCCCGGGGAGTTAGGCAGAGACCCTGGGTCAGAGCAGACACATCAGGGGAATGAGGTCCACCTCAATAGAGAGAAACTCTAGGTCAGGGAGGCAGACCTGGGACGTAGGGATCATCCTGAGTCATGTTTAACTCATCCTGAGAATTCTGAAGACGTCTCCCGTGAGTGTGGACATATCAGGGGATGAGAGAGGACAGCACGGGCAGAATAGACACACATGGGAAATGAGGCAGACATTCTCAAGTGTAGACACTCCTGGGTAGAGAGTTCAGGTAAGAGTAGGGGAAAAGAGGGGTGGCTCAGCCATTTATGCATCCAACTTCAGCTCGAGTCATAATCTCACGGTTCATGAGGTCGAGCCCCGCCTCAGGCTCTGTGCTGACAGCTCAGAGCTGGAGCTGCTTCGGATTCTGTGTTTCTCCCTCTCTCTCAAAAATAAAGCATTTAAACATTTTTTTAAAAATAGGGGAAACGATGCCCAGGTAACTGTACACACCTGATTATTAAGGAGATGCCCAGGCTCAGCGACGTACAGCAGGGCGCATGGGGAGAGTTTCCTGACCAGAGCAGGTGGAGCTGGAGAATGAACCTCTAAGGTAAGAGCCCACACACCTGGGGACACAGGTTTCTCAGGTTAGTCCAGAAATCCTGGAGGCATCAAGGTGGCATTCTCAGTCGTGTATCTTCCCCTGGGGAATCGGGGGGACATCTGTGTTAGGACAGACACAAAACACCCCTGGTCAAAAGAGCTGCACCTATTTCATAATGAAGTAGATGGCCCCCAGCTGTGTAGACACATCTGAATTACGACACAGATGTCCCAGGGAGGGGGACACACCTGGGAACTAAGGGGACATCCAAGGTTCGTGTACAGATTCCACACCGAAACAGACGAGATTTAAGGGGCCGTCGCATGCCTGTGTGGACACATCTGGGGAACAGGGAGACCCTGGAAAAGAGAAGAAACATCAGTGGAAACAGAGATTCCCGATCAGGCTAGACACAGTGGGGGCAGGACTGTGACCTCCTAAGTCAGTAATCAGGGAGACAGGCCTGGTGACTTACCGATGCCCTGAGACCAGCGTAGACACACCCAGGGACTTAGGGACGTCTCAAATCAGAACCCCTGGAGAAACAGGGAGCTGGTCACTGTGGACACACTTCTGGAATTCGGGAGACTTCACTGGTCTCCCAGTGGGTGCCTGGGGTACCTAGTCCTCCGTGAACACAGACACAGCTTGGTAACTAGGGAGACACCCTGGTGAGGTCAGATCCCACTGGGAGTAAGAGAAAGCGCCCAAGTCCGTGTCAACACCCCTGAGGAGCCAGACCTCCGAGTTCACAGCAGACACACCAAGGACAAAGGCCAGCGTCCCAGGACCTGCTAGACAGTCCTGAAGAACTGAGCCGTCAGGGTCCATTGTCCCAGGTCCACAGAGCTGCATCTGGAGGAGAGCGCTCCCAGGCCAGGGCAGACCCCCCATGGAGCCAGGGAGCCAGCCCTCTGCGGGCAGGGTGGGAATACTGGGGGAGACGGGTCATTCCAGGCCGTACCAGATTCACCACAGAATTAGACATCTCGGTCATGTTAGACAAGCCGGCGGAACAGGGAGAGGCACCACGTCCGGGCAGACACTCAGGGTGAGGGTCAGAGGAGGCCTACCTGGGGGCAGAGGGCGACTTCCGAGAGCGGAGGAGACGGCCCCGGCTGGGGGACCTGGGACACGCGAGGCTCCTGCGCAGGCCCACACCGCCGGGGCTTCGTGTGGACGGGAGGCCAAAGTAGACGCTCCTGCAAAACCAGAGGGACATCACACGGCGAGGGATAGGAGACGTGGGACCCCTCCCGGGTCAGGACACATCTGGGCTTTCAGAAGCCATCCCTGCTTGGCGTAGACACGTTTGTGGTTATGAAAAGCCACACCTGAGTCCAGCGTCGCAGAGTAAGGGAGGCCCAGCTGGAGGGCCAGGGACACCCT
>NC_043713.1:88369378-88373740 GCF_006229205.1 Suricata suricatta
ACCTCGGGGCGGGACCAACAGGCGGGGTCCACTCCAGCCCGTGGGCACGCGGCTGAGGGGTTCCACACGCGGGGTCAGGAGCCAAAGAATCGGGACAAACCCGGTCACAACAGCAACATCCGGAGTTAGAGTCCCTCCTGCCCACACGGACGCACCCAGTCGGAGAGGAGGCATCTAGGACCCGTCAGAGACCACAGAAGTTTCGGGCAGACGCACTTGGGGAATGAAGGTCCGTCACTGAAGACACAGCTGGTGAGTCAGGGACACCTCCCAGCTCCGTCAGAATTGATGGTCAGGTACATCTCAGGTGAGACCCTTTTAAGATACATTAAATGGATGTGTTAAGAGATACGTAAAACCAGGGGAGACACACCTGGGTGATTAGGGGACACCCCCCTTTCGGTGACACCCCCCCAGCTCCGAGTGCCTATCAGAGGAGGCATGCTTACAGAACTGGAGAAACCCCAGGCGTCACCGGTCAGGGTACACACGGAACAAGGGTCACGTCCCACATCGGAGGGGACGTCCTCCGGGGAGGAGGGCGTGATCTCACGTCACAGTAAACACTGTGGGGAATGCAGGAAACATCACCGGTTGGCGTAGTTAGGAAGACCTCCACGGTCCTGGCAGACACAACTCGGGGATCGGGAATGACAAGCCCGGGGAGTCAGGACAACTGCCCAGGTCGGAAGGCACATCTGGGGCAGCAGAGCGGCCGCCACATCGGTGTAGACCTGACCCGCGGGCTGTGGGCCAGCCACCGCCTCCAGGCGGAGACACCTGTGGTTTGAGAGAGAGCAGTGGGTAGAGATCTAGGAAGTGCAGACATACGTGGCGAATTAGAGTCGTCCACGGGCAGGGAGACCACCCGGGGCCCTCGGGGTTCCAGGTCAGGGCAGGGAAGCCTGCACAATGGGGTGAGGTCAACGGTCACCGTCCATCTTCTGGAATTAGGGAGCTGTCCAGGGGGAGAGCAAACACGACGGGGGTTAGACAGGCCAGGCGGACACGCCTGGGGACAAGGGAGTGACCAGAGTCAGGCACAGCCTGGGGATTATGGGCACATCACAGACCAGAGCAGACACAGCCGAGGAATCAGGACATTCAAGTCCACGCAGAAAAACCAAGAAATGTGAGACCTCCTGTGGCAGCGTGGACATATCTGGGGAAACATGCCGCAAGTCTGCAGAAACACAGGACAAAGTATAACGACCTCCGAGCTCAGGGCAGACACCCTGGGGATTAGAGACAAGCCGGGTACACACGCTTGGACCAACAGTGGGACAGATCACCTCAGGAATTAAGTGGATTTCCAGGTCAGTGTATACATACTGGATAATTAGGTAAATACCTCGTGTAGACACACATAGAGTTTAACAAGACAACCCAGGACACAGTAGGTACTCACGGTGAGTGAGGAAGTACCCGTTTGCACCAGACACAGCTTAGGTATCAGGGATTTATCTCCTGTCAGTGTAGACACACTGGGAAATGAGGGGACATCTTATTTAGGGTAGAAACACCTGTGGAATAAGGGAAGCCCCCAGACCAGTGTACACAGACCTGGGGAGTAAGGGGCACCCGCAGGTTAGGGCGGACGGGCTGGGGTTCGGGAGACAGCCCCAGGGAGGACAGGCACACCTAGGTCATCGGTGAGACGATGCAGGTCGGTGTGGACCCCACCAGGGGAATCACGTCCCAGGTCGGAACAGACACAGCCAGGGCACCAGGGAGAGACTCGAGGTCAGCGCAGAGGCCTCTGCCCCTCCTGAGACACGTCTGTGTCGAAGCAGACACACATGGGGGCGGGGGGTGCACCCGGTGTGCAGAGTTCACGGACGTTCCAGGTCAGGACTGACATCCCAGGTCAGAGCAGGCGTGCCTGCAGGTTTAGGGGAACATCCGTGGGAAAACCGGCAGACTTACAATGTCCAGACAGTCAAACCGGGGAAGGTCAGTGTAGACCCGCCTGGAGGAGTGCGAGATCCCAGTGTTGGTATACGCGCCCCGGCGACGAGGTCAGACCCCACCGGGGCACTCTGGAGATCTCCCTGCTCAGGGATACCGACCAGAGGAACGTGAGAAAGAATCCACATCAGGGTCAACACGCTTGCGGAGCTACTACGGAAGGAGCTCCTGCCAGTGTTGTTAAAGTACCCGGATTACGTCCAAAACGGAGTCACTAATGTTAAGCCCCATGTCAGCAAACCACGACTCCTCTGCCCTTCCAGAAAGGGAGGGTCCGGCTCAGCCAGTCAGCTCTTACCTGCTCAGCACGAGTTCCCCGGCCTGCTCCGAGCCCCCGGGGCGCCCCGTACCCAGAGTCACCAAGCTCGCCCATCAGCAAATGCCCGGCGAACCTTCTCGTTCCTGCTCCCTGGTTCGTAACCTCCCCTGGGCTGGCGCAGCTCTCTGGTGCTCCTTCCTTTCTGCTAGATCGGATGTGGCGGACTCCTGAACCACTAAATAGAAGCCAACTAGATCCATAAACTGACTAGAAAATGTTTTCTTTTTTAAAAAGAATTTATTTTTGAGAGAGAGACAGAGGCCCAGGATCGGAAGTGGCTCCAAGCTCTGCGCTGTCAGCACAGAGCCCAGCGCGGGGCTCGAATCACAAACCGGGAGATCATGACCTGAGCCGGAGCTGGATGCTTAACCTACTGCGCTCCCCCGGTGCCCCGGAAGTTTTCCTTTATGAGCGCTGATGACCCGGGTGGGATTCCGAGAGGACTGCTAAGGGCTCCGGGGTGACCAGAGGCCCGGGCGTCGGCGCCTGCTGAGCCCTTCCAGTTCTTGGTCTTCCTCTCATTTCCACGGCCCCGGGAAGCTCCTCCTGGATCTGAGCTCTACTCTCTCTGCACGAGTGCTCCCAGGGCTGATGGGCTTTTCGGTCTGGGGTCAGTGGGTCAGCCTGGGCAGGGGGCCCTCTGCAGACCCGAAGTCCCTAAGCCTCGTGTCGGCGCACAGTCTGGACATGGGTTCTGCTGGTTGGCCCAGCGTTCCACGTGGGGAGCTGCGGGTGGTGGCGGTGTGACGCCAGGGGAAGAGCGACAAACCTGTCAAACAGAAGCCGAGGAGACCCGAGACCCTGAAGTTCCGGAGAACCGAGGGCTCCGCGTCCGTGTGCTCCGGCTCTCTACGCGGCGACATGGGTCCGGGGCGCGTACCAGCTGCAGAAGGGGCAGCTCCGCGCTAAGGGCAACCCCGAGTCACAGCGGGAAGGCTGCGACCCGACCAGCTGGTCCGGTGCCCAGGTGTCCTGGAGCCAAGAACGCAGAGGGAGAATTAATTTTTCCTTTTCTACACGGGGACACCACACCCGCTCCGGAGCCTCCACTTGGGACCCTGAGGAAGCGGAGAGGCTGACAGAGAGAGGGAGTCAAGTTCCATGTTGTCTCTTCCTTCTCAAATCCAGACTGTTGTGAACTTGGTTCGGGGTCCCCACTGCTGGTGGCTCCTCCCCCTCCCGGGGAAGGCTCGTGCTTTGTCTTGCTTCGTGTCCTAGGAGTCTGGCTTGGCTTTCTGCCTGCCTGGGGCGTGCCGGCTGGCCGGTCCTGTAAGTGCAAGGTCAGGGGCCCTGAGATGCACCCGATCTGTGGCTAGCATCCTACGGACCGTTGCCAGCTCTCAGCTCTGGATCTTGGGGAGACTACGTCTTTCGCGTCCTCCTAGGAGCTACATCTTGAGTCCATGGTTGTGTCATAGAAGGCTGGTTAGTTTTGCTTCAGTAACTTGATAGATCTACCTTTGGTTTCAAAGAAAAAAAGTGTAATGTTGCCAGGAAGATTTACTGTTTGTCTCAGCTAAAACTTTGGGAGGAGTTTTATAATGAGCTCCAAGGTCGGAAGCTGGCCAAACTGGAAGTGGATATTAAAGACCCAGGAGAGGAGGGCACTGCAGTCAGACCGGAGGAAGGAACGAAAGGCATCCAAATCGAGAAGAAGAACTTTCACGATGCAGACGACATGACACTACATACAGACAGCCCTGAAGACGCCACAGAGAGACTCAGAGCTGACCAATGAAGTCTGTAAGGCACAGGGTACAAAGTCAGTGTCCTTCACAGGACACTGTGACATCTCCTTTAACAACCGGGGCGCCTGGGGCTCAGCTGGCTCAGCGTCCGACTCCAGCTCAGGTCATGACCTCGCAGGCAGGGAGTCCCTTGGGGTCCTAATGAGGCATGCCACGTCAGCGCAGACTCAGCGGGGGGCTAATCGTCACTCTGTTTCGTCGTTGGCACATGTGGAGAGCTAGGCCGAGTCTGAAGATCCAGGCTGACATCGCTGAGCAGAAGCTGGACGGCGGGGGACTAGAGGGACCGCCCTTTCCCGTGCACCTGGAGAACTGGGGGGCACGCCC
>NC_043713.1:88373840-88375299 GCF_006229205.1 Suricata suricatta
GTCAGAGGGACACACGTGGGGAGCCTGAGGGCGAGCACAGATCACCACGGAGCGAGCGAGGGGGACTTGCAGCGCGGGCATACGTGCCTGGGAATTAAACAGCCCCGTTCAAATATCGCCTCCCAACTCTGAGCTATAACTCACACAGAACAACTAATTTTAAGGTGTACGGTGATGACTTAAAGCCCGTCTGTACTGCAGAATGATCAGCACAAGGTTAACTAGTGGCCATTAGAGTGACATTGGCATCGTGGCAGCGTAAGGTATCTCCTTTAACAACTGGGGTGCCAGCACGGCCCAGTCTGCTAAGTGTCCGGCTTCGGCTCAGGTCAGGATCTCACAGTTCATGGGTTCGAGCCCCGCGTCGGGCTCTGCGCTGACAGCTCAGAGCCTGGAGCTGCTTCCGATTCTGTCTCCCTCTCTCTCTGCCCCTCCCCCGCTTGTACTCCATGTTTCTCTCAGAAATCACATAAAAAAAGATATCTCCTTTAACAACTAAAACTCCGCCTCCATCCACAAACTCAACTGCCTCTGTGGGAGCTGTGGGCCGGCACCTGACACCTGGGGCCTGGACCATCTCCCCACCACGCTGTGGGCAGTGGGCCGGCAGACCACAGTGCGGGCCCTGTAACGGCAGGACCCTGTGAGCTGGCTCTGGCCCCTCTCAGCTGCGGCCTGGGGGCAGCTGGGCGGTGCTGACTCGGGCACGCCACCCACGGCGGAGACAGCCATTGTAGAAACCCAGGTTTCTAGGGGAGCAGTTCCAGCACTTCGTTGGAAAAGAACTTATATGTTACATATAAGCATATGTGTATGTGTGTGTAGACACGGATCTGGACACACTGGAGGAAGAGGAGCTGTGCCAGCACCACCCCGCCCCCGCACACCTCGGAGACACGGGGCCAGGGCCGGGGGTGAGCGCCCGGCCTCCCCGGCAGTGCAGGAGGCTGCTGAAGAAACCCGCCTTTCTCTGGCAATGCCCAGAGCGCTAAAGGGGCTTCATGACCGGGGCAGGGAGATCGGGAAGGCAGGAAGAGTACCCGAGAGCACTAACGGGATGCACTCTGACCCCATCGCGGAGCCTGGTCAGAGGCCCTGGGAAATCCTCATCTTACGAGCCCTCCACTGGGCTGTGGGCACCCCAACACCTGAGCGTCAGACTCCACCTCCCACCCTCACCCCGTGGCCAGCTGCCTGCGTGCACTCCTGGGGCAGCAGGAGAGCAGCTCAAGGGGATGGGGAGAAACAGACCAGGCCGTAGGGAACCAGTCCTGAGCTGTAACAACACCTTCAGAAAAGCAAAAGAGGTTTCTAACCGTTGGTCTGGTGTGCTGCAAGATCGGGGCAAGACCTACGAGCTTAGGAATTCTGCCACGAGACGGAGCGGGAAGCGGGGAGCAGGTGCAGCCACAGGAGGTCGGAGAAGCCACAGAATACTGGTAGCAGGGCAGCCGGTGAA